>NC_139705.1:40329235-40339235 GCF_964188405.1 Protomyctophum parallelum
AGGCTTTCTAGTCCTGAAAAGTTGCAATGCGAAAATGGAAGCTATCGTTCTCACGATAATGAAATTTAAAATAAATTGCAAAAAATCTTGTTTAAAAAAATATCTGCCTAATGATGATGTCACTGGAAGACGGTTTCTAAACTGCCCACAGCCTTCCTATGAGACACAGACTGAGTAGAAAACAATCGTGCCATTAGTGAGGAGTGAGGACCTATTATATGAAGATAGGTTGAAAAGTGGTGAAGTGGTCCTTTAAAACCAACAGACAGACTGAACCACTTTCACTTTCTATCGAAAATGCTAAGAAAAATAACGGAGATAGCTGATCTACAAGCGAGTCTTGACGCGGTGCGTTGTGCACTTGGAGATTGGCTATTTCCGCAACTTTAGCACAGCACTCTTGTATGATAGGGCATTCATTTAGTAAAAAGTACAAAAGTTAAAGAATCTGACATACAAGGTTTCTGCATGCCCTACAAGTGACTATTTTCTCCTGCACAGCTCCAGTCAGTCCCTGGATCTGGTCACACCTCAGCTAGCAAACGTCCTAATACCTCTCATCGCTCGGCTCGCTGGTCAGCGAATCCTGTTATAGGATTTCTACTCAAAGTCTCTCAACTGCACAAAATACGCACGCACACACACAATAAAATATGGAAATATTTCAGAAGGGGAGCATATTTAGATTATCAAACTATATCAAGGCAACATTAATATAGGCTCCACACACTTCAATACCTCCTTCAGTTAAATAGGTGCGAGGACAGAGAGAGAGAGAGAGAGAGAGAGAGAGAGAGAGGCAGGCTCTGTTGAGGACACTGCAGGAACAAAAGTAGAGTGTGTTTCAGATAATTGAATGAGGCTTTTTTAACTCCAAAGTTTAAAGATCTCTGGCAGATTACAGGCTGGTGACCAGCAGAGAGCTGCTGCCTACAGCGCTCTGCTCCAGTGACAGCCCACTGCATCAGCCCAGTGAGAGACCCACACACACACACACACACACACACACACATACACACCCAAGTCCCTGAAACAACATTAAGTGTATTATTATTTTTCATTATCACATTTCCGTTCCGGTGTGTGTTTCTTTCTGAATTGGCTCTATATGCTGCACAGCCATGCCTCTATATGCTGCACAGACATGCCATTATTCCAAAGCTCATTATTCGGACAATCGGACTATCTCTAACCCTTTAACCCAGGGGTTTTCACCCTTTAACCCAGGGGTTTCAACCCTTTAACCCATTATTAAGGCCCATTATTTATTCGGCATTTGAGTCACGGACCACCATTCGATGAGATTTAGCCTCTCAGAACCAAAACTATAGAATATTTTGTTGTCGTTAGATTCTCTAATTGTGTAGACATCTTGTAAATGGAACAATGGAGATGTTTAACAATAATTTTACTCTTGAGAGCATCAAATGAAACCAAATGGACCCATTTGGTTTCATTTTACACTCGCAAGAGTTAAAGATCCATAAGGATCCATTTGGTTACCAACTCTCCATCAAGCACAGCTGGGGACCACCTGGAACCCCCTCAAGGACCACTGGTGGTCCCCGGACAACTGGTTGAAAACCACTTCTATAATCGCACGCAAAACCACGTAGTCTGACTGATGGGATGCCAGAGTTATGGGCAGTCCCCGTACATATATTATAGCCTATTGAGTCTTTTGATTGAATGTGCATGAAAATCTGACAGAATTATTATAATCTCTTTCCGGATACAACTCATTGTCAGACATCGTAACACAAGTGACTATATGGTTATCACTTGAGACAAGGGCAATCCCAGTTGATGTTCAGGACCTGACAGTCCGCAGTGTAAAGAGTGTCAAATCGTTGAGATGAGGCGACACTATAGTTTTGGTTAAAAAAGGGTCTGACAGAGCCCTCGGCAAAGCCCAATTACATAACCGAGGCAAAGAGCAGACTGAAGCCAACATTATGCTTCGCTGTGCAACGGCGTTGCAGTGGACCAAAAGTATAGACGATTTACAAGCTCACAATGTGCCACAGATGTGAGCTTGTAGATCGGCTATATTTTTCCGCGTGAAACCGGCATACGGCAAAGTATAAGTAGGGCATTACAGGACACTGGGAGAGCCTCACTCACGGACCTGCCTCTGACTCAGAGATGGTGATGGAGAGCAAAGACTGACAGTTTACAGCCACCAGCTACCATGTGCCACCGCCGTGTCCAAACTGTCCTGTCTCCTCTGGTCGGCCCGATCTGGACACGGCCCCTCTTTAGGCACCATTCAGCCCCCCCACCACACACACACGCACACGCACGCACACACACACACACACACACACACACACACACACACACACACACACACACACACACACACACACACACACACACACACACACACACACACACACACACACACACACACACACACACACACACACACACACACACACAGTCTGTCTGTCTGTCTGTCTGTCTGTCTGTGGGCTGTAGGGGATGACGGAGGGAGACTAGATGGGTGCCAGAGACAGCACAGCAGTAAAGGTTACAGATTCATGGCAAATAAACATACAATGGATGCAAAAGCATGACATGCTTTGACAAAATAACACCCTCAAACTAAGATGACTAAAGTATACACATACACACAATCCACCTGCCAGATGCAGAACATTCCCAGAGCAGCTTTGTGTCTGGAGGACTGATGCAGTGTTTATTATAGCAACACAGTGTCCAACACAGTGTCCAAACACTAACACATGCAAAGCCCTCTTCTGTTTTCTCTCTTCAAAACACGGCAGGGTGTTAAAGGACAGTGGGTCAGGTGAGGGGCCATTGTGCACGCATTGTGCATGCTTCTGTGTGCAAGGGTTGCACAAGTATGGAGTCGTAAAGCCGATTTATACCTGGTCAATCGGTCAATCTACATGCTCACAACGCACCGCAGTGCAACGCCCTGTGAGCTTATAGATCGGCTATTGCCGGTGCGTGACTGACATCGGCTCGCAACCCAGCACAGATCAGTGGAAGAGGGGGAGACAACAGTCATCAATGAGCGCAACCGATCTGTGCGTGTGTAGTGTATCCACATGGTGTTTTCTTTGTATCATTAGAGGTGTCAAACTGTTTGTGCAGTGGAGTATCATTCATGTGGCGAGAAAAAGTGAAAAACAGAATAACAGAAGAGAAGCGCGAGATGGACAAGGGGTCAATTATACGGTGGATGTCGACGCACTCTTTTCAGAGGGGGGCAGGGGGCCGGGTGGGGTTGGGGGGGGGGGGTATAACTAAGTAGCAGCTGAACTAGCTGGGAGCCGTCATCATTATGTGAGAAACTTCCCCTTGGCTCGATATCAATCATACATCAAAGTGTGTCAGGCAGCGACAGCTCTGCACAGGTATAATAGGAAGAGAGGGAAACCTGCAGGCTCATCCCAGCTTCCATCCAACACAAACCTCTCCAAGGGGGCTTCGGGAAGACATGTTACGTAAATGGAAAAAGAAAACAGAGAGATCCGCGCGCCACGGTCCTCTCCTCCCATGCATATCTCCATTGATGAATGCGCGAGCTACAGTAGTGAGTGAGATTTAGGTCACTTTGGGGGGGAATGAACTGATGTATAATTTAAGGTGGGATAATGCATGGATAATACAGTTTGCACTTTCTCTGCACCCGCTGCTCTCACAGACGTGTCACGAGGGGGGGAGGGCTGTTCCGCCGAGGCGCCACTGGGTGGCAATGTTGCTCTGCCACAGGACTCGGTGGCGTTGACATTGCTGCTGCCGTTTCCATGGGAGAAAAGGAGAGATGGCTTGAATAGAGTTGAAGAGAAGAAGAACAAGAAGAAGAGAGAGAATGCCTTCTCGCTGCTCAGTAGCCCGGCAGCGTGAAGGCATCTCACCCTTCCGCCCACGTTGTCCCGACAACTCCCAAAGTTAACGACTTCGCGCATTACCGCAAATGGCGTTGGAGTTATTTTCTCAGGTTATTTCTTTTTGTTGCATTAGGGCCGTGGATGTAAAATGAACACGGCAGCCATGTAGCGCCGCGGTCGGACCGTAGGTAGCTGTCCCGAGGTAAAGCTTTATGTTAAGGAATGTGTTCGAGCGGATAGCCAGCGGAGCACTGAAGGGTATAACGATACGCTCCACGCTCCGCCGATCATGGCCGGGGGCCCAGCTGCCTTGTCGGTATGCGGCCAGCGTGTGTGTGTGTGTGTGTGTGTGTGTGTGTGTGTGTGTGTGACGTGTGTGTGTGTGTGTGTGTGTGAGACGTGTGTGTGTGTGTGTCTGTGTGTGTGCGCACTGAGTCGTAAGGCTGCTGCCATGCTTGCCTTTACCTGGCCACATCACCGATAATCAGCCGTCCGAGCATCAGTCAGTCACGGCTCGGCCTCTGATGCCAGACACATACCCAGACCATCGTCTGGCCGCTAAGGGCCCCTTTAAACGCAGCTCTCAATGATTTCCAATGTTCTACAAGGTCCCCATTTGGCTATTCTCACCATCACACAAACCCTGACATTTTCCAAAACATCACCTCCATCTCTGGGCAGGTTGTGAGACTCGTAAAAAAATAGATTTAAAGCACACAGTCTCTCTCTCTCTCTCTCTCTCTCTCTTTCTCTCTCTCGCTGGTTACACTATATGGATCAATCCACTGAGATGGGGCAAAGGAGACAGAGCGAGAGAGAGATCGAGAGAGAGAGAGAGAGAGAGAAAGAGAGAGAGAGAGAGAGAGAGAGAGAGAGAGAGAGAGGAGGTGTGAAGGATTTCTGGTGAGTCAGACTCTCCACCTACGCAGTAGAATGAATCAATATGCAGCTCGGCCTTGGCTCGGAGAGAGGAGGAGGCACATGGTTGGGGCCTAGCTGGTCATCGCAGGTTACTCACGGCCAGGCTTCCACAGAGAGGAGGAGGCACATGGTTGGGGCCTGGTCATCGCAGGTTACTCACGGCCAGGCTTCCACAGAGAGGAGGCCTCTGATCAACGTGCGTGGTGGTGCCTCTCTGGCCCAGTGAAGAGGAGGAGACGCATGCATGGCTGGGGCTGGTCAGCGCGGTGCCGTCCAGAGGTCTGTGGTGGGAAAAGCCCACCTCTAGACCATGTCCCATGGGCAGCAGACAGGCTCCGGTAGTAAAGAGGAGGAGGAGGAGGGCCCACGCACGCAGCAGCAACACAACATGGGATCACTCAGTGACCGAAGCTGCCCTCTGACCGAGGTGCTGAGTGCACTTTGCTGGAGCAGCTCTCTGCTAATAGAACGGGGCATTCAATGTTCCGACAGCATCCATCCACCACCAGCGTGATTACTCTCCATGCATGTGGACATGACAGGCCTATTACAGTAAAGCCTTTTAGAGCAGACCGTGACTGTTTAGAGTCAAGGCTCCGATTAGAACGATTGAGGTCTGGATGGAAAAGAAAAAGAAAAAAAAAAAACACGAAAAGAATGAAAAGCTCCGACGCGATTGGTCGGATACTCACACATGGGCTTTAGCTGGCCAATCAGCTCCTCCTTGGTCCACTTGGCCCATTCCTTCTTGTCCGTGTTGATGGAGCACAGGATTGGACCGCATGGTTTCCCACAATCCTCTATGGCTGGAACATTCAAGTAGTGGACGAGCACGATGTCAGGGTTCTGGAAACCAGAAGAGAGAGGGAGGGGGGGGGGGGGGTTAGACAAGTTAGATGGGGATTGAACATGGATGCGTGGGTGTCGTTGACACATGGAGCTGTGGGGGTCTTTATGTGTAGCCCGCCAAACTGACGGATGCACGACAGCAACTGTGCAACTATATTTTTGTGTATCAAAGTACGTGTGGCTCTGTGCGTAATCTGAATGTGTTTATCCCTGTGTGTGTGTGTGTGTGTGTGTGTGTGTGTGTGTGTGTGTGTGCGCGTGCGCGCGTTTGTGCGATAATGTTCCTGGTAAGTTATTCATGTAACACACTTATGGCATTTTGTCAAGTCCTCCCACATGGTGAGTTGATGCCCTCAATTAACTCGTCCTGTATATTTACCCAGTCAAAATGCAACAGTTTGCCGCCTGCAAACTGTTACCGAGTTAGCCCGGTAAACTCCCTAAATTGACAGCTTATGAATAATAGGTGGCGATTAAAAGCAAGCCGCGTTTGGAGCTGGTGTGAATAACATCAATTCGACGGCGTAATCATGAATAGCTTTGATTAGGGAGCATAGCGAACGTTTGCAGCAAGGGAGGAACGTTTCCCACGCCGCCTCTTATCGCTTCCCATTTATTATGAACATGCGACTGCCGCGTAACGTAACTGTGCGCTCGGCGTGCACGCACGCCTTCCCATACAGTACTCAGCAACGCTGCACACAACACTGTGCATTCACACACAGCAGGACTGATTAGAAGGAACCTGCGTGCCGACAGACACAAACAGTTACATGTGGGGGGAAAACGGTAATTAGATGGATGGGGGCGCACGAAACGCTTATATATATATATACACACACACACACACACACACACACACACACACACCCACACACACACACACACACACAGATAATGGAGAAAGCAACAAAGATCTTGATAGAGAACAATACGGTGGCAACACGTGTGTGTGTGTGTGTGTGTGTGTGTGTGTGTGTGTGTGTGTGTGTGTGACTGCAGTTTGAAGCTTCATCAGTGTTAAGTGGTAAATAAATCAAGGTGCTGCTGGGTCTGTGCTCTCTCTCTCTGTCCCATTAATCTGCTTCTGTTCTCTCTCTCTCTCTCTCTCTCTCTCTCTCTCTCTCTCTCTCTCTCTCTCTCTCTCTCTCTCTCTCTCTCACACAGGGGTGTGTGTGGGTGGGGTGGGGGATATAGGAGGAGTGTAAGCCTATACAAGCTCACATATTAATCGATAGTACAACCTGGTTCTTACAGGACACACCTATTCCTGCTACAACGAGGATTGGACACGATCGGACACCATTGATCCCCATGCAAACATTATTAACTATCAATCCATGTTACCTGCCCTCCGACAGGGCCGTAAAGAAGCCTGCCAGCACATTTATGATCCATCTGGAGTTATGTTTATGCCATATTTTAATCATAAAGCCTCATTTATTTTATTTATACTGTACCAGATATACACGCAAGCTCACAACGAAAACCTCTCGAGCCAAAGTGTATGTATCAAATAGGCAATAGGGATGAAGTGGTTAAATGTATTTATAATAATCTTTATTTTATTTTATTTTATTTTAACTAGAACTGCACTCTATCTAGTGCCTATACTTACTTGCAAGCAGAGCGCACAAGTACTGTCGACCGCTACAAACTGTCAAATCTCAGCTTCTCTGTGCATGAAGGAACGTTTGAAATGTTGAATTATTAGGTTTAGCTATTTGCTACCTACTGTACCTACTTCATGCATGTAAAAAAATAGTAGTATGAAGTATGGTACAAGTTTCTATCTATAAAAGATATACAGTTTTATCGATTTAGAATTATTCTGGATCGCTTTTTAGTTTCTCAAAGAAAAATAAATCATCGATATCCGATGAAAAAAAAGGTATATAAACTGAAATAAAATGTATGTATACAGTATAATTATTTAATTATTTATTTTAAATTGTCAATTGTTTAAATGTACTTAATCTTGGACTATAGTGATATTAATAATAAATGCCTCTGTGTATATGTATATGTAATTTGTAAGTTGATTAGAGGTATACTGTGGTTACTTTTGATGCGTATGCACCGTTCCAGCATATGACGTCAGGGTATAACTGGTATAACTAGCTCTCAATGATGACGTAATAAAGATGTGGATTAAAGGACCCAATGCCAGAGTGTAATTGGTTTTCGATGGTGACGTACGACCTCCACACTAGCAACGGAGGAGACTGCCGCCGAGCGGCACCGCCGTCTGGCCAGAACTAGAGTTCAAACTAGAGTTCTCAACAGGCCCGGAAATCAAGGCCCGGCCCTACCTGGGCCCTCATCAAACCCTGTACATTCAATACACTGCCCCCGCTGCCACCCTTAGATCTCTGTATTATATGGAGCTGACCTGTTCTGACATTCCATGTGACCTCATCACACCCTGTACACTCAAGATACGCTCCATATATGGCCAGTGCAAGGGCGAGGTCGCTTCTCGCCCTCAGGCGTCTAAACTTAACTTATCATATAACGTAAGTATATCCAAAAGATGCCTCAATGTACTTATAGTTACTTTCCAACCACTGGTGACACCATCATAAGACGGAGCATAAATTAAGCATTAACTCTGCAGAGATGGAGTTGGGAATGTGTTGTCGATGCTTAGCTTACAGCATCACGGTGGCTCAATGTAAATAAACAGATGCCCTCCCCCGGCTCCGTGCCAGGGGACAGCGAGGTATATGTTATCCGCGACGCCGTCCCCATGTCCCCTGTCATTGGACCGGACACCGGGGGAGGTTGGCGTGCCTCTGGCCCGTTTGGACGGTGACAGGGCGAGTGAGTGTGCTGATGCCCCCAGATGGCATCACCAGCTGTGGCAAATCGCTGAGAGATGCCCTCGATTCTTAACTAGAACGAGAGGGGGCACAACGGCGCATACGGCACCACATTCGCTGTGCACAAACTTCAATGCACGCAACACACACACGCAACACACACACACACACACACGCAACACACGCACGCACGCACGCACGCAACACACACACGCAACACACACACGCAACACACACACGCACGCAACACACGCAGACACGCATGCAACACACACACGCAACACACACATGCGCGCACACACACACACACACACACACACACACACGCACACGCACACGCACACACACACACATGGAAGGAGGACAAACGGTTAAGATTCCGAAAAACAAACATATTCCAAAAAAAAACAATCATATGCAGTTATGCACACGCTTCTCCTGCCGACGCCCACGTACCCAGCTGTTGCAGACACACATTATACACACACCACTGAAACACGCGCACATACACACGCACGCACACGATCACACAACCGGAGAGACCATTTGGCAGTATTACAGCTCTTAAAAAAAAAGAAAAAAGAAAAAAAAGTAATTTGAACTGTGCTTTACTGTTATGCTAAATGTGTACTCCATCGTACGACGGTGTCAGGGAAAAACAAATCGTCTAAGATCTACAAGCACCAGTTGCAACAGTGCCATTTTTTTCCTGCAAACTGCACCATATGAAGGATAGGTATAAAAGAGGATTTATCAGTCTGCTCTCAGCTTTACATCCACCACGTGATGTCTGGAACCGTCTTCTTTCCATTCCACACACTTCCCTTCATCCCTTCTTTCTTTCTCTCCCTCTCTTCCTTCCCTTCATCCCTTCTTTCTCTCTCTCTATCTTCTCCTCTTTGCTAACACATTTAGCAGCAGTGGTGGAAAGTACATACTTAAGCACTGTACTAAAGTACATACTTAAGCACTGTACTAAAGTACAATTTTGTGGTATTTGCACTTTGCTATAGTATTTACAATATCCAGTACTTACTTCTACTCCACTACATCTCAGAGGCAAATATTGTACTTTTACTCCACTACTTATTTTAAAACTTTAGTTACTATTACTTTCTAGACCTGTATGTATTGGGCCAATTATGTGACGCATTGTGAGCATTGTGTGCTATTTTCAAAATATTTTTATACATTTGAAAACTTGAAATGAGACATTCTGCATAATGAGTACTTTCACATTTGGTATACTTTAACTATAATGTGCCAATACTTTTGTACTTTTAAGTAAATAAGTACATTTTTTATTCCAGACTTTTACTTGTAACGGAGTAGTTCTACATTGCAGTATTGATGCTTTTACTTAAAGTACTCCTCCTCCTCCTCCTCCTCCTCCTCCCCCCACCAGAAGAAAACTACAACAACACAATGAAAATGTAAAGCGTCACATAAATCTATCAGGATGGTAATTTAATTTAATTTCCTGCTGGCTGCGTTCTCGTTCTCTCCCCACAGTGTAATATCAGGGCGGTTTAGTTCTTCCAGCAG
>NC_139705.1:40344235-40346735 GCF_964188405.1 Protomyctophum parallelum
TGTCTCAGCCTGCACCTTTCTGTCTCTGACTCACAACAACCTGTCTCAGCCTGCACCTTTCTGTCTCTGACTCACAACAACCTGTCTCAGCCTGCACCTTTCTGTCTCTGACTCACAACAACCTGTCTCAGCCTGCACCTTTCTGTCTCTGACTCACAACAACCTGTGTCAGCCTGCACCTTTCTGTCTCTGACTCACAACAACCTGTCTCAGCCTGCACCTTTCTGTCTCTCACTCTTTAACAAACTGTGTCAGCCTACACCTTTCTGTCTCTCACTCTTTAACAAACTGTCTCAGCCTGCACCTTTCTGTCTCTCACTCTTTAACAACCTGTCTCAGCCTGTACCTTTCTGTCTCTCACTCTTTAACAACCTGTCTCAGCCTGCACCTTTCTGTCTCTGACTCACAACAACCTGTCTCAGCCTGCACCTTTCTGTCTCTGACTCACAACAACCTGTCTCAGCCTGCACCTTTCTGTCTCTGACTCACAACAACCTGTCTCAGCCTGCACCTTTCTGTCTCTCACTCTTTAACAAACTGTGTCAGCCTGCACCTTTCTGTCTCTCACTCTTTGACTCACAACAACCTGTCTCAGCCTGCACCTTTCTGTCTCTCACTCTTTAACAACCTGTCTCAGCCTGTACCTTTCTGTCTCTCACTCTTTAACAAACTGTCTCAGCCTGCACCTTTCTGTCTCTCACTCTTTAACAACCTGTCTCAGCCTGTACCTTTCTGTCTCTCACTCTTTAACAAACTGTCTCAGCCTGCACCTTTCTGTCTCTCACTCTTTAACAACCTGTCTCAGCCTGTACCTTTCTGTCTCTCACTCTTTAACAACCTGTCTCAGCCTGTACCTTTCTGTCTCTCACTCTTTAACAACCTGTCTCAGCATGTACCTTTCTGTCTCTCACTCTTTAACAACCTGTCTCAGCATGCACCTTTCTGTCTCTCACTCTTTAACAACCTGTCTCAGCCTGTACCTTTCTGTCTCTCACTCTTTAACAACCTGTCTCAGCCTGTACCTTTCTGTCTCTCACTCTTTAACAACCTGTCTCAGCCTGTACCTTTCTGTCTCTCACTCTTTAACAACCTGTCTCAGCCTGTACCTTTCTGTCTCTCACTCTTTAACAACCTGTCTCAGCCTGTACCTTTCTGTCTCTCACTCTTTAACAACCTGTCTCAGCCTGTACCTTTCTGTCTCTCACTCTGTAATAACCTGTACCTTTCTGTCTCTCACTCACTCACAATTCAATTCAATTCAATTTTATTATAGTGTCAAATCACAACAAGTTGTCTCAAGACACCCAGAGAAAGCAATATTGCGACAATGGTAACTCACAACAACCTGTCTCAGCCTGAACCTGTCTGTCTCTCACTCTTTTTCCCACCTGCTCTGGATGCCGTGCGCTGAAAATAGCCGATCTACAAGCTCACCATACGTGGGCAAGGTTATAATCCTGTCGGATTTTTCATCATAGTTTAGTTTTAGTTAGTTTTGACTCTTTTTTTTTAATTCAGTTTTAGTTTTTAGAGCGGGTTTGCTAGTTTTTATTAGATTTCATTTTAGTTGTGTATTAGTGTTAGTGTAGTTTTAGCTGTCTCTCTTTTTCTGCACTTTTCAATCCTGCTCCTGACAAATAAGTCAGGTGGAGGTTTGAAAAGGGCCAGAGTAAGTATTATGCAATAAAAACATAATACAATTCTAAACCGGGCTTCATTCTCATCTCGGAAAGAATGCAATTTATTCACAAGATGAAAGTGGAGCAAATGCCACCTCTGCCCTCGAACACACGCACGCACACACACACGCAAACACACAGGATCTCTCTCTCTCTCTCTTGCTTCTCAGCCGTGATGTGTGTGTGCGCGTGGCGGGGGCGGCGGCGAGGGGGGATGTTGGGGGGGTGTGTGCCACTAGACAAGGCGTGGTATTAATGTGCGTGTGTGTGTGTGTGTGTGTGTGTGTGTGTGTGTGTGTGTGTGTGTGTGTGTGTGTGTCTGCGAGCGGATGGAGACTTCAGAGGAGCAGCCAGCGGGGAGAGGAGGGCTGTGCTGCTGCATTTCTGAACAGGAGCTCGGACTGATGTTTGTCCAGCTGCAAGACTACGTCCAACCTGGACGCTATCAGGCGGTGCGCGGTGCGCGGTGCGCGGTGCGCGGTGCGCGGTGCACGGTGCGCGGTGCGCGGTGCGCGGTGCGCGGTGCGCGGTGCGCGGTGCACGGTGCGCGGTGCACGGTGCACGGTGCACGGTGCACGGTGCACGGTGCACGGTGCACGGTGCACGGCGCAGTGGTGGAACGTAACTAAGTAGATTTACTTAAGTACTGTATTTAAGTACAATTTTGTTGTATTTGTACCTTACTTGAGTATTTCCAGTACTTTTACTTCTACTCCACTACATCTCAGATCCAAATGTTTTACTTTTACTCCACAACATTTATTTGAAAACTTTTACTTACTTTTACTTACTGGATTATTATTACAAAAGTATAACATTTC
>NC_139705.1:40349235-40381735 GCF_964188405.1 Protomyctophum parallelum
TCCAGCTTGAGGCGATGTAGCTTATCATCGCGGTATGGTTTTCTAAAGGTTAGAAAACTACAACATTATAATTATGTCACATCTCTCTGTTTTGTACTGTCCGACAAGTCCTTTTACTCTGGGCTAGCTATCATCACCACCTCGTTCACTGTTGGTCTAAGTTGGGTGCACGGACGGGCGGTCCCCGTGGTTTTGCCGGTATACGGGGCGGTCTCACATCTGAAACAGAGGGAGGCGGATTCAATGCTTATAAGGACATCACCGTGAGTATGATGGCCTGGACTCATTATCACCGTTTTAGGACTCTATCACAGTGGTTCTTAACCAGTGGTCCGGGGACCACCAGAGGTCCTTGAGGAGGTTCCAGGTGGTCCCCAGCTATAAGTGATGGAGATTCAGTATACAAAATCCTTATAGGTTTTGAACCCGTACGGGTCCATTTGGTTTCATTTTACGCTCTCAAGAGTTAAATGATTGTTAAACATCCGCATTACACAATTTGCAAGAAGTCTACACAATAGGGACTGTAGAAGAATTGTTATTTTGATCAATGTTTGCCTCTTATCTCTCCTAATGGTACCGACATCAATACAGCATGGAACTGTGGACAGAATCTTATCGAACGACAACAAAATATTCATGGTTTTGGGTGTGAGAGGCTGAATCTCATCAAATGGTGGTCCGTGGCTCAAATGCAGAATACATTATAGGCCTTGATAGAAAAAGGGTTGAAAACTATACTGCTCTATCACCTAAAAAGGTGACAACTTATCACCTAAAACTGGAGTATGTACTGTATGAGACGGGAGGGGTGAAAGGTGAAAGTAGAAAATGGAAGGCAGGAAAGGATCAGAATGTGTCCTCTTATACCGTACCTTTCTTTTTCCCCTTCCATACTTTTTTCCCAAGGTCACTTTCGCTTTACCAGACGCACGTGCTCACCTCCCGATGCCGTGCTGAACACGTCGGGGACGCATATTGAATTGGAGTGGTTATATTCTGAGAGGGCCGTTCAAATCAAAAAGGCGTCGCGGGCGCAAAGAAAGGCAGGCGAAAATTATTCCTCATCATCTCCACTGGGAGCCGTGTTTCTTATAACACCTAATCCCTTGGCGGGGCAGAGCCAAACAGAGTGCCGCCGTTAATCAGCCAGAGCAGAGCCAAATTGCGCCGACCACATTAAGCCATTTAGGCCCGAGTTCAAAACATTCACTTTGAAAGAATATATATTCAAAGATTTACGCCACATTTTTAGGATTTTTCAAAAATAGCAGATCTACAAGCTCATAGCGCGAGTGGCGAGTGGCGCGCTATGAGCTTGTAGATCTGCTATTTTTCAATAGCTAAATTATAACATTATGTATGTAACACCAAAAGGGGTTCCCGCTCAAAATTGGTTAAGCTGTTAAGCACACCACGCCGCCAAACTGTTGAAGGTGTCTGACTGAGATGAACGCATGCTTCTCCTTATGAATAATACATACATACACACGCACACGCACATGCACACACGACGCACGCACGCACACACTCACGCAGACACACACACACAGACAGATGTGCACACACGCTGGCATGCAAACCCCACGCACACACGCGCGTCCTCTCTCCCCTTGTCTTCCGTGTCTTGCTGAGATGGCTAGTCTGCCACGGCAGGATGTGACGCGCGCCTCGCGGTGGCGGACAAGATGTTGAAGGTGAACCCGCCACGGCGCCCCGCGGTCACGGCGGGTGGGAGTTCCGGTACCGTGCTGGTTCTGTGCACACAGAACAACTCTTCCTATACTTCCGGGACCCTTCCCTACTTCCTTCACAGGTGTTACCGATGATACTAACCCACTGAGCAATAGCCGGCCCGGCTATTAGACGTGCGTCTAAAAATGGGATACAAAACGTCTAAAAATGAAAGCTTTTTAGACGTCTATCCTTACATTAGACGTTGATTAGCTGTTGTTTAATAGTCTATATATAGATGGTCTATATATAGACGTCTAATCAACCGCTAATCAACGTCTAATCTAAGAATAGACATCTAAAAAACTTTTAGACGTTTTTCATCCGATTTTTAGATGGCCCTTCAGACGAATATTAGACATCTATTAGACCAAAAAATGCTCAGTGGGTTAATGAAAGGCTCTGTTCCATTCTGGTCAGAGAAACAGAGCAAGGTGCTGCTATTGTGGATGTTGGCTCACTGGAAGCACTCTGCTACACCAGTGGGTCTAAGTGTCCTTGAGTGGATATCAAAAGGCCCCCGTGCGGGTGTGTAACTCTGAGAGTGTACAAATGGACCCAAATGGACCCGTACATAAGGTTCCGCATGCAGGTTCCATTTTTTACACTCTCAGTGTCATGGGGGTCCTGAAATTAAACACACGCCAGTGTTTCTGTAGCGCAGGAATGGAGGTTCCGGCGAGCGACCTCTGGAAACCTACTGAGCATTTTTTTAGTCTAATAGATGTCTAAATGACTAAAAAAAAAAAAAGTCTAAAAACTGGGGTAAAAATAGTCTAAAAATGTAAGTTTTTTTTAGCAGTCTAGGCTAAAAAAAACCTTGATTAGCCTGGCTAAACAAGGTCTAAATGTAGACCGTCTATATATAGACGTTGAAAAAACGTTGTTTCAACGTCTAATCTAAGCCTAGACTGCTAAAAAAACTTTCATTTTTAGACTATTTTCACCCCAGTTTTTAGACTGTCATTTAGACGTCTAAAAGCCGAAAATTGCTTAGTGGGAGACTTCAAGGGCGAAGCGGAGTCAGAGAGAGATAGAAACACCATCCATAGTAGGAGATTATCTGATACAGAAGATACTCTTTGATTACACAATGACGTGCATGTTTGTTGTGTCTGTGTATGTGCGTGCGTGTGTGTGGAGTGCTACTTGAAAAACGATAGAAAAGAGTCAGAGAGAGAGAGAAAGAAAGACAGCACAAACTCCCGTGGTGGTCTCTGTCACAAGCTGGGGGTCCATGGCCATAACAATTTGGGGGTCCTTCATATGAAAATGTGAACATGAGAACTGAGTGGCATATCAGTATGAGAAAGCCCTCCCATCCAAGTGTCAGGGTTGAACCCATGGAAGGTTTATAGCTGGGTCCCAATTCGTTCATTGGCATGGTGTTAGGTATGGGCATAAGGTTTTCAAAAACCAAACAAGTTGGGCTCGCCCCTAGTGGTCCGTTTTCAATTAATCTAATATTAAATGGGCCAGTATTATGGTTAAAAACCATAATAATTGGCCCAGGCCGTGGCGTAACGGTCTGGGCACCGGACTGGTAATACAGTCGCAGTGTGCCGCGGGTTCGACTCCCGAGCCCGACACGGCCTTTACTGCATGTCATCCCCCCATCTCTCTCCCGTTTCCTGTCAGCCTACTGTCTGTCCCTTCAAAAATCAATAAAAAGGCGTAAGCCGCAAAAAAGAAATCTTAAAAAAAAAAAAAAAAACATAATAATTGATTGAAAATTCAATGGATTCTATTCGTAATTTAGGAAATAATAACTTCTGGAAAGGCATCTTTTTCAAGATTGCGTCCACGATAGCTGCAAAATGCCGTTTTAGATATTTGGCATGGTGTTAGGTATATGGGCATAAGGTTTTCAAAAACCATCGCAAACGAGTTGGGCTCACCCCCTAGTGGTCTGTTTGCAATGAATCCAATGCTGGCCTATTTAACAAAGGATTCATTGCAAACAGACCACTAGGGGGTGAGCCCAACTCGTTTGCGATGGTTTTTGAAAACCTTATATGCCCATACCTTGCCAAAAATCAAAAACGTAATAATTATTGTTATAATTGTTATGATTTTGTATGTATTAAATCCCAATTTATAGGCATTTTTAGCTCACGGCAGCCATCGTGGACGCCATCTTGAAAATGATGCCTTTCCAGAAGTTATTTCCCCCCGTTTTTGTATGTTATTTAGCATACAATACTAATAGAATCAATTGGAAAATATCTTTTATCAATTATTTTGGTTTTTAACCATACTTTAATTTTAGATTCATTGCAAACAGACCACTAGGGGGCGAGCCCAACTCATTTGCGATGGTTTTTGAAAACCATAGCTAACACCATGTCAGAAATCAAAAAATCTTGTTGATTTTGGACGAATTGGGACCCAGCTATTATGAATTGGGTTGGGGTTGGGGGGGGTTTAGAAGAGATGAATTGGGGTGGGTTTGGGGGGACTTTAGAAGAGATGAATTGGGATGGGTTTGGGGGGCTTTAGAAGAGATGAATTGGGGTGGGTTTGGGGGGACTTTAGAAGAGATGAATTGGGATGGGTTTGGGGGGCTTTAGAAGAGATGAATTGGGGTGGGTTTGGGGGGCTTTAGAAGAGATGAATTGGGGTGGGTTTGGGGGGACTTTAGAAGAGATGAATTGGGATGGGTTTGGGGGGCTTTAGAAGAGATGAATTGGGGTGGGTTTGGGGGGGCTTTAGAAGAGATGAATTGGGGTGGGTTTGGGGGGGCTTTAGAAGAGATGAATTGGGGTGGGTTTGGGATGACTTTAGAAGAGATGAATTGGGATGGGTTTGGGATGACTTTAGAAGAGATGAATTGGGATGGGTTTGGGGGGCTTTAGAAGAGATGGAGATTGATCTGGAAGGCAAATCAGATCACCAAAGCCCCGAGTCAGCTGAAAAGCAGAGCAGACGAGGAGACGAGTAGAGGGAAGGAGAAGTAGAAGAGAAGGAGAAAATGCATTAACAGGTCTGGCCCTGGAGAGACCAGAGTAATGACTACTTCCTCCACGCACGCACACGCACGCACGCATGCACACACACTCACATACACGCATACACACACGCATACACACACACACCAGTATGACCAGCTGATTTATGTGGTTTGCGCACACGTGTGTGTGTGTGTGTGTGTGTTTGATGCGTTGTCTGACTGCTGCTTTGCAGTTAGACTACCAGCTCTTGACTTTTGACCCTGTGTGCGTGCATGCGTGCGTGCGTGCGATGTGCATATAGGGAGGTTCTGGCTCTGCTCTGGGACGTGACTGATAAACACGTTCTTCCAGGCTGTCTCCACTGGCATGCGTTTGGAATTCATAGCCTTGGCTTATAGAATAAGCCGGCGGGCTTCTGCGGAGACACGAGGGGGCAACACGTAAATGAAATGCCTGTTCTTTTTGTGCCAAAAAAATAAAGAAAGATTCTAACGTGGACACATAATACATGCACATATGAATATTAGTCTTCATGTAGGCATACATGGGGCGTTCTGTCTGAGAGACCCCCCCCCACAATTCCCTTCAGCAACGTCACCAGAAAACATCACCTCTGATTTACAAAGTCCAAGAGTGATGTCATCAAACGCAACATTGTTCAAAGGCCGGAGTGTGTGTGTGTGTGTGTTTGGTGTGTGTGTGTGTGTGTGTGTGTGTGTGTGTGTGCGTTTGGTGTGCGTGGGGTGGCCTCTTTTGATGTGTGTCCCGCGGCGGGAGAGGAGCAGAGCAGAGCGCGGGGGCCACTTGAGAGAAGAGCCCTCTCTCTTGCCCCCTTTGTGCGTGTGCGTGCGTACGTGCGTGGATGCGTGTGCGTGTGTGTGTGTGTGGAGAGAAGGGGGGTCTCCATCTAAGCCATGCTGTCCATGACTGCCTCTGATCAATACCGAGTCCTGTAATCACCGTGGAAGGTATATGTATTTCACTGCACACATATACTGTACATGTACTGTAGGAAAGAATGTTTGAATCTGAAATACAGTGCAGGTGGAAAATAACTATAAGTAACACAGTGCTGTACTTAGGTATAGCCTACAATTGAGGTATATTGAATGAGTATTTCTATTTACCAGTACTGTGGAGAATATTGTACTTTTACTCCACTACATTTGGAAACTTTAGTATAGTTACGGTACTTTGTATATTTTGATTACCGTATTTAATATGGTGGTTAATATGTGTTTTTGACAAAACACATATTAACCCACGAGCCATTCCAAAATAGCCGATCTTACAAGCTCACAATGCGTCGCGATGCAATGCATTGTGAGCTTGTAGATCGGACATTTTCAAAATATCTTGTATGCATTCTCCATAATTTGTACTAAAGGGGAGAGAGATGGGGGGTTTGTCGGGATCGGGACTCAGACCTGCGACACGCTGTGGCTTACCAGCCAAGGTGCCTGGACCGCTGAGCCACGGCCCAGGTCTCTGGACCGCTGAGCCACGGCCCAGGTCTCTGGACCGCTGAGCCACGGCCCAGGTCTCTGGACCGCTGAGCCACGGCTCAGGTCTCTGGACCGCTGAGCCACGGCCCAGGTCTCTGGACCGCTGAGCCACGGCCCAGGTCTCCTGGACCGCTGAGCCACGGCCCAGGTCTCTTTTGGTACATTTTGATGGCAATACTTTTGTACTCAATTACATTTTGAATTCATAACCTTTGCTACTACCACGCTAAGCATCACTAGGATCTTTATTGCGCTTGCATTCTTTATTAAACAGTATGCACATCCAATACTGTGTGTGTGTGTGTGTTATTACGTGCACACATTATGTCAGCGTTTGCAAGACTATACGATAGGTGTGAAAAGGGAGCCAGCTTGTGTCTGTGCAAATGTGCGAACAAGCTTATGCAAGGCTGTTAAATTGTGTGTGTGTGTGTGTGTGTGTGTGTGTGCAAACAGATAAGAGGAATATCCTTGAAAAAGCAAGAGCAACATAAAACCCCAGCGAATTATGGGCAACGTGCATAAACTTGAATAATAACACATCCCCTCATTTCGGAGGCTTCAGCCCTGTTATCTAATTGGCCGTGTGCTGTTTTAGCCCTCTAATAAACTAATGAATGTGGCGAGGTTCAGGCCTGCAAGTCATATAGGCAGCAATAAGTAGTGCTGCCTTAAACACCCCCGACCTGCATCAGAATGCCTGAATAATTTGCAGGAGGAATAATTATGGGGCAAAGAAGAGCAGGCATCAATCGTGGAACGCCGACACAGCCCTCGCTGCACGCATGGAAACTACCTCCCATAAGCCAAGGCTCCATTAGGTGTTGTCTTCTGGGGCCTACAGGCTAATTTGTTTGCATCAATAATACATACAAAGGATTCATCTAACATGCAAATGAGCGTTCATTTACTGGTCCGAGAGCCAGGGAGGACCGGGAAGCAGCCAGGGGTGTGTGTGTTGGGGGGATAGAGGGTGGTGAAAGGCTAAACCGCTGACCGGGCCATGCCACCCGGGACACCATCTGGGGCCAGATTTAAGCTGAGACACTGGTTCCCATCCACCAGGAAGTCATTCATCGGGACTGCTCGGTACTGACACCCCCTCCCCCCCCCCCCCACCCCCCACCCACCGCTGGACACACGCCAGTGTTTATGTAGGGCAGGAATGGAATGGGCCGAGGCGCCGGTGAGCGACCTCTGGAATGACTTCAAGGACGAATCGGAGACAGTAAAAGAGAGAGAGGGAGAGAGAGAAACACCACCCAATCCACCCATAGTCGTAGCAGATTGTCTGATACAGGGTCCTGATGACAGTGCGTAAACACGAGCACATCACACCCATCCTCCGCTCACTCCACTGACTCCCCATCTCATTCCGGACTGAATATAAGATTTCCCTGCTAACCCACGGCAACGCCCCCCCCCCCCCCCCCCCCCCCCTACCTCAAGGAACTTGTCACCCTTCAATCCTCAACCCGCTCCCTCCGCTCCTCAAACACCAACCTCCTCAAACCCACAAAGACCAACCTACGCACCATGGGTGAACGGGCTTTCTGCTCGGTCGCCCCCGAACTGTGGAACGCTCTGGAACCGCCCACCTGAGAGCCCCACAGTCGGTAGACACTTTTAAGAGAGGACTAAAAACTTTCCTTTTTACCAAAGCATTTTTATAGCCTTGCCCTTATGTTTGAAATGTTCCTGTTCTTTTAGATGTTTTTAATGGTGTGTTGTTTCTTTTGCTTTTATTCATTGCTGTAGCACTTTGAGATTCTCACAAATATAAAGTGCGTTATTGTTATAAATAAAATCCATTATTATAATCTCTGAATACACAATAATACAATGAGGAGTTTGTTGTGTGAGCAAATTCTGATTCTTCAGTAGTCGTTTGAATAACACAACATTTAGTCTTAGTACTTCAGTCATCTGAAATTGTTTAGTCTTTTGTCTAGTCTGAAATATCAAAATAGCAAATTCTGCTTTAGTCTTAGTCTTTTGAACACACCAGTTACAGTAGTTTTGTCCTTTTTAGTCATCCGAAATGATTTAGTCGCAGTCGACTAAATGTCAATATATTTTGTCTTTTAGTCTTAGTCTTAGTCAATCTAATTAACACTGTCGTGGAGGTTTTGTGTTACTGGGACCTCGTGACCTTTGCACTTTGTGCCACACCCCGGGGCATTGCCGGCAGCCCGGGCGACTCAGAGTCGAACACAACCCCAGAATGAGAGGAGGGAAAAGAAATACTGAAAAACAAAGCGATGCCAAGAGAAAGACAGAACAAGAGACAAACGATGGAAAAGAGTCAGAGAGAGAGAGGAAGAAAAAAAGAAAGATAGAGGGAGGGAGGGAGAGAGAGAGAGCGAGTGGGAGAGAGATGGGCAGGGAGGAGACTGAGAGGAACATATGCTGCATCTCCGTGCCAAGCCCCGTCGGCAGCAGCAGCCAGCGAGCGCTGTCCATGTACACCGATACACCACCATGTACACCACCATGTACACCGATACACCACCATGTACACCACCATGTACACCACCATGTACACCACCATGTACACCACCATGTACACCACCATGTACACCACCATGTACACCGATACACCACCATGTACACCACCATGTACACCGATACACCACCATGTACACCACCATGTACACCACCATGTACACCACCATGTACACCACCATGTACACCACCATGTACACCACCATGTACACCACCATGTACACCACCATGTACACCACCATGTACACCACCATGTACACCACCATGTACACCACCATGTACACCACCATGTACACCACCATGTACACCACCATGTACACCACCATGTACACCGCCATGTACACCACCATGTACACCACCATGTACACCACCATGTACACCACCATGTACACCACCATGTACACCACCATGTACACCGATACACCACCATGTACACCACCATGTACACCACCATGTACACCACCATGTACACCGATACACCACCATGTACACCACCATGTACACCACCATGTACACCACCATGTACACCACCATGTACACCACCATGTACACCACCATGTACACCACCATGTACACCGATACACCACCATGTACACCACCATGTACACCACCATGTACACCGATACACCACCATGTACACCATGGAGAGGTGGGAACTCCCCGATCCCAGCACCGACTGCACGGGGCTGCCTGGCCTGACACGCTGCGCTCACACATGCACACGTACAGACACGTACAGACAGACACGTACAAACACGCAAACACTCATACAGACGTGCACAGCAGTGGAGAGGCGTTCAAAGCATTTTGGCAAAAAAAACTAAATACAGTAAATGCCCATTTCTCGTGACCCACCTAATGCGATGTGGAGCCGCATAATGAACCATGATGCCTTCAGACTGATTTGTATATTCCCCTTCGAGGCTAATTTACATGATTAATTATCGCATTAATTACTTTAATTAATCAACTATTTCTTGAGGAAAAAAACCCGCAACCACTCGTGCCATTGATCAGAACCCAGGGTAAAACGCCACAGCGTTACCCAAAAAAACAATGTCTTTGTGTGCCTCCCGTAGGCGGTCACGCCGACCCACAAGGTCGTGTCGCGACCCCTGGGGGCGGACGGGCGGATATAGCGGGTTTTGCGGACCACCTCTGCAGAATGTGTGTTTGCAGGTGATAGTTGATAAATAGATCACAGAGGAGTGGGTGAAACAACACCGACGACGCCACACGAGGAACAAATGGAGCGCTAGGGGACACGAATGTTGCAGCGAGATAAGAGGAGCAAGAAAGGAAAGAGAGAAAAGAAGTGCATAGAAAAAAAAAATTGCATGTGTATAGATAACATAATACTGCTCTGTTTAGAGGTGAGAGGAGGAGAGCTCTGAGCTGCTCGGCTAAGCATGAAAGTATTC
Source organism: Protomyctophum parallelum (assembly GCF_964188405.1). NCBI lineage: Eukaryota > Metazoa > Chordata > Actinopteri > Myctophiformes > Myctophidae > Protomyctophum > Protomyctophum parallelum. Next base: position 40,359,352 of record NC_139705.1, read on the forward strand.
TGTGTGTGCGTGCGTGCGTGCGTGCGTGTGTGTGTCACACACACACACACGCGCACACACACACACACACACACACACACACACACACACACACACACACACACACACACACACACACACACACACACACACACACACACACACACACACACACACACACACACACACACACACACACACACACAGTGTGCGTGCGTGCGTTCAGAGCTACAGTACAATTGTTTTGCGACCTCTCTCCCGAGTTCTGAGAAGTCGGACATGCACGTGATGGTGTGCACGTGAGGCACAAGGTATCACCAGCTCAAAAACGTACTCAACCTCGACTCCTATAGCGTATGGTATAGAATTCCTTGGCGGGTGTTCCCCAGTTGGTTGTATACTTGGTTATCTCCTTTTTCTCCCCTTTAAACCTGATTTATTTGTGCTTTATCGGCTGTTTTTGCTGAATGTTCACCTATTATGACATGCCCAGGAAGAGGATGCCGGGGTTCATGTAGTTAAGAGAGTTCTATTGCGTTCTATAGTTTTTACTTTTGTCTCACTTCAGTTCTTCTTTCTACAAAGTTATAGAAAAAAATAACAACGTAATAATACAGTGAAGATACATGAACAAATAACTCGGAAGTAAGCAGAGAACCACAATCACCCCAATAACATTGAAGTTGCATCTGGCTCTCTGAGCATCAATATCTAAAAGAATCTTCGTTTTTGAGACCATTTGCCTTTAAATCTTGGACACTCATGAATTCAAATTCAATCACAATTTTCTGTACACGTTGCTGTAATACCCTTTTGTGCCCATTGTTTTAATATTGGATCATATCCCCCCAGGCTATTAATGTCTATAGCCTGAATTAGCCTAGTAGCCAAAAAATTAACCTGCGGACATGTTGAGTACACCAACGTTTTATGTTAGAAATGTTTAGTATGGGTCCCCCCAGCATGCCGGATGCTAACTTGCAAATGTTGAGCAATTTTCATAATTGGCATAATATGTGACCATACCATTAACAACCTATAGAAGGCAAAATATTCAAAATTTCATCATGCTATATCTAACATGTGACATGTCAAACTAGGGGGTTTTCATGATGCTGAACCCATTCCAAGCATTAGTTTTGCAAAAAAACACTCTGGACAGGGCCCCTGCCCAGGCTGTGGACAGGGCCCCTGCCCAGGCTGTGGACAGGGCCCCTGCCCAGGCTGTGGACAGGGCCCCTGCCCAGGCTGTGGACAGGGCCCCTGCCCAGGCTGTGGACAGGGCCCCTGCCCAGGCTGTGGACAGGGCCCCTGCCCTGCCCAGGCTCTGGGCAGTGATTTCGTCAGTGACTCCGTCACGCCACCATATATGGCCGCCAGTCCGTCACGCCTCATGACACGCTCCATATATGGCCGTCATACATTATATGAAAATCACGACACTGACCTCATCAAACCCTGGATAGCCATACATGGAGAAGACTGGATCATCACCTAGATCTGCATATATGGGGTTGGCCAGCAACTCTACATCTGACCTCAAACTTCAAACCCTTAGATCTCCATATATGGAGCTGACCTGTTCTGACATTCAATTTGTTGATCATTCCCCATCCATCCTTCCTCTTCAATGTCTCCCTTTTGACTGATACCGGTCCATTCAAACTCTAGACAGACACGCCCCAAAGTTATTAGTGCAGCCACGCCCGGCAGCCGGCGAAAACTAGTTCTCAACAGGCCTGAAAATTAAGGCCTGGCCCTACCTGGGGCCTCGTCAAACCCTGTACACTCAAGATACTGCCGCGCTGCCACCCTTAGATCTCTATATATGGAGCTGACCTGTTCTGACATTCCATATGTTGATCTGACCTCATCAAACCCTGTACATGCTCCATATATGGCCAGTACATAATTCATTTTATATGTTAATCTGACCCCCCATTCCAAAGCGCCAGCGCTCGCCCCAGTCTGCTGACACCCAGGCGGATGCGTGCACTGCAAGCCCTCAGGGCGTGTTACTGGTAATAATAACTGCAGCAGACAAAGTAAAGAGAGCACAGCAAACAAAGAAAGCAAACACTTGAACTTTTCTTCAACTGAATCTTATTAGACAGGTTTCCATTTATCTTAATCCTTGCTGTTGGCACATGATAGATCATTTTAATTCATCAAATTGCATTTTCATCTAACCCAAATCTCTTTCTTCATATAAAAACTATCAATCAGCACTTGTCTGCATCCAAACGAACGACAGCTAATTGTCATGTGCTCTCTAATAAATTCAGGGTAATCTTCAATGATCAGGTCTGCTAAAAAGTCTCACATATTCTGTAGTGTAAATGATTGAGAAACATAAAATTCTGTATCTCACCAACAAGTTGCCGGGTGAGTGAGTTAAGAAAACTTGTTATTGTGTCCATCAGCTGACGGGTGTTTGTAATAGAGTTTATCTTCAAACGTTCTTTCTACTGTATCTCATCTGGCTCGCTTATTAGCAGTTAGCACTATTACAGGTTCCACATCCCATTATCAGTCTTCTACACACCTTTTTGCCAGTTGTTGGCAATAAGTATGTGTGAATTCCAGAGTAAAGAACCTCTGACTTTTATGGAGAACTGGCTAAGAGTGGTACGGCTGAAGGGAGGATGTATATTATCAGATTGTCTAGTATTATAATCATAAACTTGAGAGTTGGTCTTAAAATATTCTTTGAAGCATATTTGGAAGGTAAGTGCATTTATAGATGAAAGAACAGGACTGTATAATATGATAATGTCATAGATAGACAGAGCAACAACAACTGTGTTACTGTGATTGAACCAATTCAATAGCACATCGTAAACGAATGGGCGCGAGGTTGTCACAGAGAAAGTTACAAAAATAATAACAAAAAATAATAGGGAAAAAACAGGACAGATGCACAACGGAGAGCGCTTGTTTCACCTGGCAGTTAATGATACGTGTGTCCTTCTTGTTTAATCTCTTTCCAAATGTTCCACATTTGCCTTATTAGGCCCACATGATCTATTGTCAAGCTGATCGCACTGTAATCCGGTACATCTGCCACCTTAATGTTATACTACCCTGTGGACGTTCACCAGTACTAATTAACAAGCAGTGAATTCTAGAGTAGACAGCATGAGGTGCTTAAAAAGTTCCTTTCTAGAGCGTGAAGTTCTCTCCAAACTTCAATTAGTCCCCTTTCCTGCACTGATGCATGCATAAACTTGGTCAGATGTTTTTTTTGCTGAGGCTGTTGTATTCAAAATGATGATTGACAGCCACATAAAAGTCCACTCCATATATTAAACTACTCTCAATCTCTGAGGCAATAATGTCAAAGAGATAATAAAAATAATAATAAATACATTGGTATGGGGGGGGGGGGGGGGAATACAATATGTACATTGTTGAGTGTTATCACTTTGTTTACAAGCTTATCTTTAATGAATACAACTACAGCTGATACATACTTTCCCCCTTTGTCTTGAACTTATTTATGGTATTCAAATGAGACGGCAGGACAGCAACAGCATCTCCTGCATGGCTAGGTTTTTATTTATTTATCATTTTGTTGCCTACTACAGAGTCACACACAGGTATCAAACGTACAGTAGCAGATCCACAAACTTGTAGATCTGCTTACCGTTGCTATTTTTGTCCACCCGACAAAGACAATTCCCCCCTTGAAACAAAGATTCTGCATCTCAAGAGGGCTTAGCCTCTGGTTAAATTTCAATATAAATTATATAAACAAAAGCAATGCATTTTAATTTCCCATGCTCTTGTTGAGGCAGATGGCTTTCCTGCAAGAATAAAGTCCTGTTCAGATCAAAAAAAGCTGGAAATTAAAAAAAAGCAAAACTCATTTCCACGCAGCTTGTTTTTTGAGAAAGTGGGCGTGTACAAGGTACCTGTCACTCAAGCTGCCTGGACTGGCTTTGAGGAGGAAGAACACACAGGCAGTTTTTTTAGCAGATGCGCATTTGAAAGTCTAAAATGTAAAATAGCGAATGTAGAGGAGAAATAATTATATATTTAGTTACATCATAACCTTATTTATCGATGAATAAATAATATAATCTTGGTAAACTTGTTTGTAAATAACCGAACGGACCGGATCTCAATCCTCCCCAGTCTTCAGTGCTCATCTCCCCCCTGCACTCCGCTCTCCTCTCCCCCTCTCGAGCAAAACCCTCCATTTTTGTATATATCGGCTCTGTATGTAATTACAATTTACAATTTAGGCATTTAGCAGACGCTCTTAATCCAGAGCGACTTACATTTAAGCAAGAACAAAGCATGGGAATACATCACATAAAAAGCATTTATCATGAAACATGCGTAAGCTAAGAAAGTAACAGTGGAATATTTATATAGTGAAACTATACATACACTATACATATAAACTATACATCTTTACTACTATGCTATATATGTGTACTATGGCGTGCTATGACTACATACAATACAATTACAGTGCTGTCTACATAACATGCTATAAGTCTGTATCAAATGCTATATAATCCAACAGAAATGCTATCTAATGTAATGTTAATGGTGATTTAGCAAGAGCATACCGTAGAAATACAATTGTATATATACAGCACGTCGTAAAAGCAATTAAAACAGCTTATGTTTACGTGTGATTTCCGGACATTCAGTCCCAAGTCTCCCCCGCGGCGCTGTCTGTCTGTCACTGACCCTCCTCGGCTGGCTATATGTGGCAGTAGGAGACTGGTCTTCCACACTGCACATTATCATTTACAGTCCTCAGTTCAGGACAGGTCGGATCAGGGATGTCCGCATGCATATCATACAACTGATATAATATCAAGTATTGATCTCTCTCGCACGCACACACACACACACACACACACACATGTCCCCGTGTCGGGCGCTCAATATCACACACACACACACACACACACACACACACACACACACACACACACACAACAACGCTTCTCCTCCCCTCTTCTCGGGGAAAGTTTGGGGGGAAACTCCGACACCGGTTGGAACTATATTGTTTAATTGTTTGTCTATCTATCTGTCTATATCTGCTAATTTATCAACCGTGTGTGTGTGCACTGTTTAGTCCACATTCAGCGACGGATAGCGCTCTGGACTAGGCAGTAGTCCGCATCAATGGCTTCGATGAGAACCCGGGGGGGGGGGGGGGGGGGGGGGGGGGGGTGAATGCAGGATCAATTCTCCCCAGAAAAAGTGACAATCCAGTGGGAACACGGAACACAACCCGTTTTCACCGCTTCGACAACTTCTCATATAAACTTTCATTTCTATCGATAAAATCTGCTATGGTCTTGCCAAATATCCATTCATATTTCATACAGCCCATATTTAAAAAGTTTATTTTTTAATTCGGAGAATCAGCCCGCACAGCTTTCGGAGAGGGAAATGGTTTTGTGAAATGATCTCAACTCCGCCTCCTCAAACCACGCTGTGCTCTGATTGGCTACACGCAGCTTTTAAAAGCTCCAGCGTTTCAAAGCTGCTTTAAAGTTAAGTTTTGGGGAGAAAAAAAGAAAGCAAAAAAAAAAAAGCTGTTCATTCCCAGCTTCAAAACGCAAAAGCTGCTCTGCATAGAGATAACATGGGACCACGAAGCTAAAGCAGAAGCTAGCTTCTGCAATGTGAATGGGGCTTAACACTTGAAGCTTTTCTTGCTTTCCAACCTTGCTCCTCTTAACTGCATTATTCATCCCATTTCCATTAAGTGATCTACCAATTTTATGTTGTTGTGGCATTTACATTTTAAACCTCCGGACAACATAAAACTACAATGGCCTGAACATCTGGACAATGAGTGCTAAATCAGGGACTCCCAAACCTTTCCATCAAGAACATAGTGATATAGCTATATAGGTCACTTCACTAGAACATAGTGATATAGGTCACTTCACTAGAACATAGTGATATAGGTCACTTCACTAGAACATAGTGATATAGGTCACTTCACTAGAACATAGTGATATAGGTCACTTCACTAGAACATAGTGATATAGGTCACTTCACTAGAACATAGTGATATAGGTCACTTCACTAGAACATAGTGATATAGGTCACTTCACTAGAACACAGTGATATAGGTCACTTCACTAGAACATAGTGATATAGGCCACTTCACTAGAACATAGTGATATAGGTCACTTCACTAGAACATAGTGATATAGGTCACTTCACTAGAACATAGTGATATAGGTCACTTCACTAGAACATAGTGATATAGGTCACTTCACTAGAACATAGTGATATAGGTCACTTCACTAGAACATAGTGATATAGGTAGGTCACTTCACTAGAACATAGTGATATAGGTCACTTCACTAGAACATAGTGATATAGGTCACTTCACTAGAACATAGTGATATAGGCCACTCCACTAGAACACAGTGATATAGGTCACTTCACTAGAACACAGTGATATAGGTCACTTCACTAGAACATAGTGATATAGGTCACTTCACTAGAACATAGTGATATAGGTCACTTCACTAGAACATAGTGATATAGGTCACTTCACTAGAACATAGTGATATAGGCCACTTCACTAGAACATAGTGATATAGGTCACTTCACTAGAACATAGTGATATAGGTCACTTCACTAGAACATAGTGATATGTCACTTCACTAGAACATAGTGATATAGGTCACTTCACTAGAACATAGTGATATAGGTCACTTCACTAGAACATAGTGATATAGGTCACTTCACTAGAACATAGTGATATAGGTCACTTCACTAGAACATAGTGATACAGGTCACTTCACTAGAACATAGTGATATAGCTAGGTCACTTCACTAGAACATAGTGATATAGCTAGGTCACTTCACTAGAACATAGTGATATAGGTCACTTCACTAGAACATAGTGATATAGGTCACTTCACTAGAACTTAGTGATATAGGTCACTTCACTAGAACATAGTGATATAGGTCACTTCACTAGAACATAGTGATATAGGTCACTTCACTAGAACATAGTGATATAGGTCACTTCACTAGAACATAGTGATATAGGTCACTTCACTAGAACATAGTGATATAGGTCACTTCACTAGAACATAGTGATATAGGTCACTTCACTAGAACATAGTGATATAGGTCACTTCACTAGAACATAGTGATATAGGTCACTTCACTAGAACATAGTGATATAGGTCACTTCACTAGAACACAGTGATATAGGCCACTTCACTAGAACATAGTGATATAGGTCACTTCACTAGAACATAGTGATATAGGTCACTTCACTAGAACATAGTGATATAGGCCACTTCACTAGAACATAGTGATATAGGTCACTTCACTAGAACATAGTGATATAGGTCACTTCACTAGAACATAGTGATATAGGTCACTTCACTAGAACATAGTGATATAGGTCACTTCACTAGAACATAGTGATATAGGCCACTTCACTACCAGTCTGTCCAGTAAACCCAAAAGTTAACTTGTGCGAAGTGAGTGGCGCCATTTTGATGATGAGAACGTCATCAGCCAATCAAAGTCATCGATTATGCATGCTCATACAAACGGACAGACAGACAGACTCACAAAGCTGTGAATTGGAGGCGCTCAATAATATGACAAGAAATGCAGCATCCTCTCATCCTCATCATGTTGCAGTACACCAAAAAAAAACATTCCTACAAATATTTGGAGCGTTTATATTGACTTAGATGTTCCATTTCAGTTTAAAAACTACAGCAGATTAAAAACATGGCAGGCTAGCAAGCAACACAGCTGCAGCTAATAAAATCCACAGCGTTGGTTCAGACACAAGCAAAAACAAACACACACATACCAACCTACACACATACGTACAGAGGGGAACACAGACGTGTGTGCATGCACAAAACACATGGAAAAACACACCCACGCAGTGATGGGCAAATGGAAAAAGAACGCGTGTGTGCAGTCTGTGCACATATTGTAGCATAATGTGTACCTTACACACGTACACACTCGTACACACACAGACACACTCGTACACACACTCGTACACACACACACACACACACACACACACACACACACACACACACACACACACACACACACACACAAATATACAATAACAAATGCATGTACAGCACTGAAATCAAATTCAGGGTTCATCTTGCAATCCGAGCCTCGAAAACCTCTCCACTGTCTAGTCGTCTCTGCACTCCTTTTCCAATGCGGACGAATGGGGTCAGTATCGTCGCACGCACGCGCACACACACACACACACACACACACACACACACACACACACACACACACACACACACACACACACACACACACACACACACACACACACACACACACACACACACACACACACACACACACACACACACACACACACACACACACACACACACACACACACACACACACTCTCTCTCTGAGTGAATGGATGCTGAGTACTGGTGCATATCTACACAGGGATGGCAAGGGCACCACGGAGAGAAAATCAATAGCATATCTCTGCACTAAGCACAATGCCTTGGAAAGCAGCTGGAGTTTGCACGTTGGCCCATAAACTGGACAGCTTCATCTGGCCCGCCTCCCCCGGTGTGTCACTGGACGCTTACGCCACTGCTGGAAAGTAACCAAGCAGATTTACTCAACTATTGTACTTAAGCACAGTTTTAAGGTACTTTTACTTTACCAGAGTATATTTCCAATTTCCAGTACTTCACTTCTACTGCACTACATCTCAGAGGCAAATATTGTACTTAGACGTAAATATCTGATCGCCATGCGTTGTGACTCGTGAGCTTGTACTGTATAGATTTGTGAAATGGGACACTCTGCAGACAGACAGACAGACAGACAGACAGACAGACAGACAGACAGACAGACAGACAGACAGACAGACAGACAGACAGACAGACAGACAGACAGACAGACAGACAGACAGACAGACAGACAGACAGACGGACAAATAGTGTTGGAAGGAGAACAAGAGGAAGGGTCAGGCTCCACAAACACACAAATGCACACTCATGCACGCGTACACACACAAACACATGCGCGCACACACACACACGCACGCACTGCTCACTCATGCACGTGCACGTGCACACACGCGCGCGCACGCACGCACAGACATGGGCCCTTGAAATACCTGCTCTAAAAATAGCAGGCGGGAAGCGGGGCTGAGGCTATTATTATTGCACACACGTCCCGACTAGACCCACCAAGGAAAGGAAAGAGACTAATGATTTTCCTGGTGCAAGCAATTAAAAAACTATTTGTCACCTGCCAGGCTGCGTATGACGTTAGGGGCCTTGGCAGAGGACCACAGAGCTACTCCACATGAAGACACACACACACACACACACACACACACACACACACACACACACACACACACACACACACACACACACACACACACACACACACACACACACACACACACACACACACACACACACGGTTCAGGTAAGACAGAAGAAGGCATGAGAGGATGGAAGAGAGAGAGAGAGAGAGAGAGAGAGAGAGATAGATAGAGAGAGAGAGAGAGAGAGAGAGAGAGAGAGTGTGAGTGAGTGAGTGAGTGAGTGAGTGAGTGAGTGAGTGAGTGAGAGAGAGAGGGGGGGCAGTGTTGGGTGAGCTGCTGATTGCCAAAGCTGATTTATCTGGACAGGTTAATACCAACAACAGACGACACTGTCTGTCTGTCTGTCTGTCTGTCTGTCTGTCTGTCTCCCCTCTATAGGACTAGCAGCCTCCTCTCTCTCTCTTTTGGTCTCTCTCTCTCTCTCTCTCTCTCTCTCTCTCTCTCTTTTGGTCTCTGTTTGTGTTTCTCTGTTTCTCCCTGCCCACCCTCTCTCTCTCTCTGATTCATACACCAATCAGGCATGGCCACCCTGTTTCAACTGATCTGTTGCCTCGTGACAAAAAAAGAGTACTAGAAAAGAAATCACATTTCACGGCAAATTACAATTTTAATATATCTCCCCAATTTGTCTGTTGCTACAGCAACCTGGCTCTTGTGAACATGAGTAAACGTGCACGGGGAAGGCTACAGAGGAGGTGATATGAGTGGCAGCCAATCAGATGACAGATACTACGCAGGGGAGGTCATGGTGGCTTGTAGCATCACTTCACCTGTTAGACAGACAGGGGTCATGGGGCTCTATCCGTGGGGTGTGTGTGTGTGTGTGTGTGTGTGTGGGGAGGGAGGGGAGGCTGACTATTAAACATCAGCCATTCTAAGAAAAAGGTAGTCAATTCCACACGGGGGGGGGGGGGGGTGGCAATACTTGTCTCTGGAGCCTTGTCACGCACACACGTGTGTTAAGGTGTCACGCACACACGTGTGTTAAGGTGTCACGCACACACGTGTGTTAAGGTGTCACGCACACACGTGTGTTAAGGTGTCACACACACACGTGTGTTAAGGTGTCACACACACACGTGTGTTAAGGTGTCACACACACACGTGTGTTAAGGTGTCACACACACACGTGTGTTAAGGTGTCACGCACACACACACACGTGTGTTAAGGTGTCACGCACACACACACATGTGTGTTAAGGTGTCACGCACACACACACACACACACATGTGTGTTAAGGTGTCACGCACACACTGTTGTTAAGGTGCCATGCACACACGTGTGTTAAGGTGTCACACACACACGTGTGTTAAGGTGTCACACACACACGTGTGTTAAGGTGTCACACACACACGTGTGTTAAGGTGTCACGCACACACGTGTGTTAAGGTGTCACGCACACACACACGTGTGTTAAGGTGTCACGCACACACGTGTGTTAAGGTGTCACGCACACACGTGTGTTAAGGTGTCACACACACACGTGTGTTAAGGTGTCACGCACACACACACACACGTGTGTTAAGGTGTCACGCACACACACACGTGTGTTAAGGTGTCACGCACACACACACGTGTGTTAAGGTGTCACGCACACACGTGTGTTAAGGTGTCACGCACACACACACACACGTGTGTTAAGGTGTCACGCACACACACACATGTGTGTTAAGGTGTCACGCACACACTGTTGTTAAGGTGCCATGCACACACGTGTGTTAAGGTGTCACGCACACACGTGTGTTAAGGTGCCATGCACACACGTGTGTTAAGGTGTCACACACACACACACACACACACACATGTGTTATGGTGTCACGCACAAAGCGGGGGTGCCAGGTTGGAGGGGGACATTAAATTAATGTTGTAGCATTATGTCTCTCTCAAGCCTCTCACACGCGCGCATGCGCACACACACACACACACGCACGCACGCACGCACGCACGCACGCACGCACGCACGCACGCACGCACGCACGCACGCACACACACACACACACACACACACACACACACACACACACACACACACACACACACACACACACACACACACACACACACACACACACACACACACACACACACACACACACACACACACACACACACACACACACACACACACACACACACACACACAGGTTTGTATTACTATACTTGTGAGTACAGAAAAAAGTGTAGGAGGCACGGAAAATTGCTGAAAACAATATAGTCACGCTGCGATGCAAGGATGCATGCGTCAGCTTGTAGATGTATTTATTTCTGTGAGCCTGTCTCTAAAAATATGTTTTAAGCATAAAACAAACATTGTGAGGACCATGCAGGAAAATGGTGTTCACAAAGTCTATTTCTCAAATTCAACTGGGGATGTTTGGTCCTCACAGTGTAGTAAAACACACGCACACACACATGCACACACGCACACATGCGCACACACACACACACACACACACACACACACACACACACACACACACACACACACACACACACACACACACACACACACAGGCGCTGCAGTAATTTACGAGGCAGCTCGTTAACGCCGGGTGATTTGCGCTGCTCGTTTGTGCCCGCTGATCTCCACCCAGTGATATCATCCTCCATCTCTAATCTTCTGGCTCTAATCCCTCACTAGCCCCCCCCCCCCCCCCCCCCCCCCCCCCACCCCCCCCCCCCCCCAGCCCCCCCTCCCCCTCCCCCACCACCTCCCTACACTGCTCCTCCTCTCTCCTGTGGGACTCCTCACGTCTGCGTGGGCGAGTTTGGGATGGAAGAGAGAGAGAGAGAGAGAGAGAGAGAGACCTTTAAACCAATTAGGCCTGACGTCGAAATAAAAAAAACGTTCGCTCTGAAAGAATATATACCTATTCAAAGATTTGTGCCGCATTTTTACGATTTTTCAAAAATAGCAGACCTACAAGTTCATAGCGCGCCATGAGCTTGTAGATCTGCTATTTTTCAATAGCTAAAGTATGACAGAATGCTTGAAACACAAAAGGGGTTCCCGCCCAAAATGGGTTAAAAGCACCTTTATTAAAACTCTGCAGTACATAAAATATGTCACTTCAAAATTGCAGTTAGCTCATATGAAGACTAGATATAAAGTCATAATTCTCCGTCCTGCATGCACCACACACAGCCCAGAAAAGGCTAAAAGCCTCTAAATTGTCCACTAGTTTGTGGTAGGCAAACTCCACCCTAAGGCGTGCTGCCACCAGTCGAGCACCCTGTACTGGGTCTGTGTTCCCAGTTCCCTCCGTTTTGTTCTTCCCAGACAGCCATACTGTATAAAGCCATTTTTACTGTGCCAGAAATAAAATGAATCATGGTATGTATACAACCTTTTTCTGGAATGAGTATTTTGGCCCAAACACAAAGAGTTCATTCGAGAATACTTCCCCCAGGCCTTGAAACCAATGACTCAACCTGTTGAAGAAGTCCCTCAGCCTTGAACACTGAATGAACAGATGTGCCACTGTTTCAGTCTGTGAACAAAACAGGCATCCCTCCCCAATGCTATAGGATCCAGGTGTGCCTTGTGTCTGTTTGTAGCTATAGCACCATGTGCACACTCCTCCACTGAAGGTCCCCAGCCCTTTCCTCAATGGGAGGCTTCAGAGACCGCCAGCAGCCTTTTGGGCCATTGCCCTGGCCCAACAACTCAGTCCACCTCCAGAGAGCAGCCTTTTGGGCCATTGCCTTGGCCCAACAACTCAGTCCACCTCCAGAGAGCAGCCTTTTGGGCCATTGCCCTGGCCCAACAACTCAGTCCACCTCCAGAGAGCAGCCTTTTGGGCCATTGCCTTGGCCCAACAACTCAGTCCACCTCCAGAGAGCAGCCTTTTGGGCCATTGCCCTGGCCCAACAACTCAGTCCACCTCCAGAGAGCAGCCTTTTGGGCCATTGCCCTGGCCCACCAACTCAGTCCACCTCCAGAGAGAGAGAGAGAGAGAGAGAGAGAGAAGGTATAGGACTATAGGTTGTGTGTTCAGCATGACTTCTATACGGGCTGTGGAAAGAGAAAGACTAAATTAAAGTATTTTTCTTTGGGTGCCCTTTATAGGCCTATAGTTACTTTTTCAAGAACCTCCCACTCTCTCCGGTGACTGATAACACAGTCAGAAAAGCCTTAACAATGTACAGACTCAGTGAGCACAGCCTGGCCATTATAGACAAACCTGGCTGCCCAGAGAGGACAGGCTGTGTTCTCACTATAGTCAAGGACTGCATGTGACAAATATGAACACATTAGAGAAGAATACTACCCTAAATTCACAGAAATAACAAAAACAAGGACACAGTTTGACTCTATCCAGGCAATCCCATTGTGCCGCCCATCCATCGCACGAGATTCAGAATTATTTTTACTGCTGTTTATTCAACACCATGTTCTTAAAACACCATGCTGTAAAACACAGTGGAACTGACATACAAAACAAGACAACAAACAAACATTAACTTGGACGTTCATACAATTACATTCATAATAATAATACATGACTTTCACAATAAGGCTTACAAACAAACAATACTGACCACTTTGCCTGCTTGCACATGAATGGGGGGGGGGGGGGAGTTGACTTGGAACCTTCATTCTTTCTTGAAAAACCTTTTTGTTTTCTCTTCTTTTCTCTATTTTTACTTTACTTCATTTCGTGTACTTAACTTAACTTTCTTCTGCTTTACATTTTATAGTTTACTTTACTTTGTTCACTTTACTGCTTCTGGTCTACTTTGCTTTCTTCCTTCCAACTGCTTTCTTTCTTCTGCACAGAGCTCTCTCTCATGTGATCTGCACAGTGCACTCTCCTTCAATGTAATGAGACTTCTGCCCTCTCTCAGGTGAAACCAACAAGCTTAATTACCAGAAGCACAGATGCAACAAAGACACATAATTGAGAACCCTCAACACATAGAACACACTTAGAGCGCCCAAAAAACAACAAATACAGAAAAATGAAAACCTTGACATGGCTCCAGTAACACTCCTACTTATTAGGTGAAAAAGCTTAATGTTCCAGGTTGGCAGCAACATATGTATCAGCCTGCCACAAAATGAGGGACAATGGGTGAATACTATAAGTCTACTACAATTATTAGACCAATGTCATTTTGCTTATGTTTTTCCATGTCTTGTTTATATTATATTGTTCTGATTCTGAATATGTATAATTTATTATTTTGTTTCATACACTATGTAATGCTTTGGCAATATAAGAATAAGAGAGAGAGAGAGAGAGAGAGAGAGAGAGAGAGGGAGAGAGAGAGAGAGGGAGAGAGAGAGAGTCTCCTGGCTGTGTGTGACAACTCTGTAAATCTACCACCGATGTTGAATCGTTGTCACAAAACCACGAGAAGTCCATGTTTACATTGATTCAGCCAAGCCATTTGTATTTTGTGAGAGAGAGAGAGAGAGAGAGAGAGAGAGAAGAGAGAGAGACAGAGGGATCACATGAACATGGACACCGTGTTAAAAAGGAATATTATTGACAATCGGAAAACAAATGACATAATAAGAAAAGACCCCTGTGCCTCCCGGTTCGTCACTATTCATTAACTCCAGATTAACTCCCCCCCCCCCCCCACGAGGCCCGGTTAGTCTTTGTCCACAGCCAGTCCCAGCTGGCGTGATCACCCTGAACCCACAGAGAAATCAGCCATCGCCACACCAGATGTGGGCAGACCGGCCGCCTCCGATTGAGACGGATTCTCTCACAATGAAATTGCCAATTATAGAAAATCTCGATCAGAGCTTTTTTTTTGTATGTATGCGCCTGGTATGTTGATGAGTGGAGAGCTTGTTAAAGGGGGGCGGAGGGATCAATAATTGACTGAATGGAGAGTGACGACTCCCATCTCGCTCCCTACGTCCAACACTGAACCATTCCTCCTCCTGCATACATACAGTACCATAACCACAACACTGAACCATTCCTCCTCCTGCATACATACAGTACCATAACCACAACACTGAACCATTCCTCCTCCTGCTGCATACATACAGTACCATAACCACAACACTGAACCATTCCTCCTCCTGCATACATACAGTACCATAACCACAACACTGAACCATTCCTCCTCCTGCATACATACAGTATACCATAACCACAACACTGAACCATTCCTCCTCCTGCTGCATACATACAGTACCATAACCACAACACTGAACCATTCCTCCTCCTGCATACATACAGTACCATAACCACAACACTGAACCATTCCTCCTCCTGCTGCATACATACAGTACCATAACCACAACACTGAACCATTCCTCCTCCTCCTGCTGCATACATACAGTACCATAACCACAACACTGAACCATTCCTCCTCCTCCTGCATACATACAGTACCATAACCACAACACTGAACCATTCCTCCTCCTGCATACATACAGTACCATAACCACAACACTGAACCATTCCTCCTCCTGCTGCATACATACAGTACCATAACCACAACACTGAACCATTCCTCCTCCTCCTGCATACATACAGTACCATAACCACAACACTGAACCATTCCTCCTCCTGCTGCATACATACAGTACCATAACCACAACACTGAACCATTCCTCCTCCTCCTGCATACATACAGTACAATAACCACAACACTGAACCATTCCTCCTCCTCCTGCATACATACAGTACCATAACCACAACACTGAACCATTCCTCCTCCTCCTGCATACATACAGTACCATAACCACAACACTGAACCATTCCTCCTCCTGCATACATACAGTACCATAACCACAACACTGAACCATTCCTGCTGCTGCATACATACAGTACCATAACCACAACACTGAACCATTCCTCCTCCTGCTGCATACATACAGTACCATAACCACAACACTGAACCATTCCTCCTCCTGCTGCATACATACAGTACCATAACCACAACACTGAACCATTCCTCCTCCTGCATACATACAGTACCATAACCACAACACTGAACCATTCCTCCTCCTGCTGCATACATACAGTACCATAACCACAACACTGAACCATTCCTCCTCCTCCTGCTGCATACATACAGTACCATAACCACAACACTGAACCATTCCTCCTGCTGCTGCATACATACAGTACCATAACCACAACACTGAACCATTCCTCCTCCTGCATACATACAGTACCATAACCACAACACTGAACCATTCCTCCTCCTGCTGCATACATACAGTACCATAACCACAACACTGAACCATTCCTCCTGCTGCATACATACAGTACCATAACCACAACACTGAACCATTCCTCCTCCTGCTGCATACATACAGTACCATAACCACAACACTGAACCATTCCTCCTGCATACATACAGTACCATAACCACAACACTGAACCATTCCTCCTGCTGCATACATACAGTACCATAACCACAACACTGAACCATTCCTCCTCCTGCATACATACAGTACCATAACCACAACACTGAACCATTCCTCCTCCTGCATACATACAGTACCATAACCACAACACTGAACCATTCCTCCTCCTGCATACATACAGTACCATAACCACAACACTGAACCATTCCTCCTCCTGCTGCATACATACAGTACCATAACCACAACACTGAACCATTCCTCCTCCTCCTGCATACATACAGTACCATAACCACAACACTGAACCATTCCTCCTCCTGCATACATACAGTACCATAACCACAACACTGAACCATTCCTCCTCCTGCTGCATACATACAGTACAATAACCACAACACTGAACCATTCCTCCTCCTGCATACATACAGTACCATAACCACAACACTGAACCATTCCTCCTCCTGCTGCATACATACAGTACCATAACCACAACACTGAACCATTCCTCCTGCTGCTGCATACATACAGTACCATAACCACAACACTGAACCATTCCTCCTCCTGCATACATACAGTACAATAACCACAACACTGAACCATTCCTCCTCCTCCTGCATACATACAGTACCATAACCACAACACTGAACCATTCCTCCTCCTGCTGCATACATACAGTACCATAACCACAACACTGAACCATTCCTCCTCCTCCTGCTGCATACATACAGTACCATAACCACAACACTGAACCATTCCTCCTCCTGCTGCATACATACAGTACCATAACCACAACACTGAACCATTCCTCCTCCTGCATACATACAGTACCATAACCACAACACTGAACCATTCCTCCTCCTGCTGCATACATACAGTACCATAACCACAACACTGAACCATTCCTCCTCCTGCTGCATACATACAGTACCATAACCACAACACTGAACCATTCCTCCTGCTGCATACATACAGTACCATAACCACAACACTGAACCATTCCTCCTCCTGCATACATACAGTACCATAACCACAACACTGAACCATTCCTCCTCCTGCTGCATACATACAGTACCATAACCACAACACTGAACCATTCCTCCTGCTGCATACATACAGTACCATAACCACAACACTGAACCATTCCTCCTGCATACATACAGTACCATAACCACAACACTGAACCATTCCTCCTGCTGCATACATACAGTACCATAACCACAACACTGAACCATTCCTCCTCCTGCATACATACAGTACCATAACCACAACACTGAACCATTCCTCCTCCTGCATACATACAGTACCATAACCACAACACTGAACCATTCCTCCTCCTGCATACATACAGTACCATAACCACAACACTGAACCATTCCTCCTCCTGCTGCATACATACAGTACCATAACCACAACACTGAACCATTCCTCCTCCTCCTGCATACATACAGTACCATAACCACAACACTGAACCATTCCTCCTCCTGCATACATACAGTACCATAACCACAACACTGAACCATTCCTCCTCCTGCTGCATACATACAGTACAATAACCACAACACTGAACCATTCCTCCTCCTGCATACATACAGTACCATAACCACAACACTGAACCATTCCTCCTCCTGCTGCATACATACAGTACAATAACCACAACACTGAACCATTCCTCCTCCTGCATACATACAGTACAATAACCACAACACTGAACCATTCCTCCTCCTCCTGCATACATACAGTACCATAACCACAACACTGAACCATTCCTCCTCCTGCTGCATACATACAGTACCATAACCACAACACTGAACCATTCCTCCTCCTCCTGCTGCATACATACAGTACCATAACCACAACACTGAACCATTCCTCCTCCTGCATACATACAGTACCATAACCACAACACTGAACCATTCCTCCTCCTGCATACATACAGTACCATAACCACAACACTGAACCATTCCTCCTCCTGCTGCATACATACAGTACCATAACCACAACACTGAACCATTCCTCCTCCTGCTGCATACATACAGTACCATAACCACAACACTGAACCATTCCTCCTCCTGCATACATACAGTACCATAACCACAACACTGAACCATTCCTCCTCCTCCTGCATACATACAGTACTATAACCACAACACTGAACCATTCCTCCTCCTGCATACATACAGTACCATAACCACAACACTGAACCATTCCTCCTCCTCCTGCATACATACAGTACCATAACCACAACACTGAACCATTCCTCCTCCTGCATACATACAGTACCATAACCACAACACTGAACCATTCCTCCTCCTCCTGCATACATACAGTACCATAACCACAACACTGAACCATTCCTCCTCCTCCTGCATACATACAGTACCATAACCACAACACTGAACCATTCCTCCTGCTGCTGCATACATACAGTACCATAACCACAACACTGAACCATTCCTCCTGCTGCATACATACAGTACCATAACCACAACACTGAACCATTCCTCCTCCTGCATACATACAGTACCATAACCACAACACTGAACCATTCCTCCTCCTGCATACATACAGTACCATAACCACAACACTGAACCATTCCTCCTCCTGCATACATACAGTACCATAACCACAACACTGAACCATTCCTCCTCCTGCTGCATACATACAGTACCATAACCACAACACTGAACCATTCCTCCTCCTGCATACATACAGTACCATAACCACAACACTGAACCATTCCTCCTCCTGCTGCATACATACAGTACCATAACCACAACACTGAACCATTCCTCCTCCTGCTGCATACATACAGTACCATAACCACAACACTGAACCATTCCTCCTGCTGCATACATACAGTACCATAACCACAACACTGAACCATTCCTCCTCCTGCATACATACAGTACCATAACCACAACACTGAACCATTCCTCCTCCTGCTGCATACATACAGTACCATAACCACAACACTGAACCATTCCTCCTGCTGCATACATACAGTACCATAACCACAACACTGAACCATTCCTCCTGCATACATACAGTACCATAACCACAACACTGAACCATTCCTCCTGCTGCATACATACAGTACCATAACCACAACACTGAACCATTCCTCCTCCTGCATACATACAGTACCATAACCACAACACTGAACCATTCCTCCTCCTGCATACATACAGTACCATAACCACAACACTGAACCATTCCTCCTCCTGCATACATACAGTACCATAACCACAACACTGAACCATTCCTCCTGCTGCATACATACAGTACCATAACCACAACACTGAACCATTCCTCCTGCATACATACAGTACCATAACCACAACACTGAACCATTCCTCCTGCTGCATACATACAGTACCATAACCACAACACTGAACCATTCCTCCTCCTGCATACATACAGTACCATAACCACAACACTGAACCATTCCTCCTCCTGCTGCATACACACAGTACCATAACCACAACACTGAACCATTCCTCCTCCTCCTGCATACATACAGTACCATAACCACAACACTGAACCATTCCTCCTCCTCCTGCATACATACAGTACCATAACCACAACACTGAACCATTCCTCCTCCTCCTGCTGCATACATACAGTACCATAACCACAACACTGAACCATTCCTCCTGCTGCTGCATACATACAGTACCATAACCACAACACTGAACCATTCCTCCTCCTCCTGCATACATACAGTACCATAACCACAACACTGAACCATTCCTCCTCCTGCTGCATACATACAGTACCATAACCACAACACTGAACCATTCCTCCTCCTCCTGCATACATACAGTACCATAACCACAACACTGAACCATTCCTCCTCCTGCTGCATACATACAGTACCATAACCACAACACTGAACCATTCCTCCTCCTGCATACATACAGTACCATAACCACAACACTGAACCATTCCTCCTGCTGCATACATACAGTACCATAACCACAACATTGAACCATTCCTCCTCCTGCTGCATACATACAGTACCATAACCACAACACTGAACCATTCCTCCTCCTGCTGCATACATACAGTACCATAACCACAACACTGAACCATTCCTCCTGCTGCATACATACAGTACCATAACCACAACATTGAACCATTCCTCCTCCTGCTGCATACATACAGTACCATAACCACAACATTGAACCATTCCTCCTCCTGCTGCATACATACAGTACCATAACCACAACACTGAACCATTCCTCCTCCTGCTGCATACATACAGTACCATAACCACAACACTGAACCATTCCTCCTCCTGCATACATACAGTACCATAACCACAACACTGAACCATTCCTCCTGCATACATACAGTACCATAACCACAACACTGAACCATTCCTCCTCCTGCATACATACAGTACCATAACCACAACACTGAACCATTCCTCCTCCTGCATACATACAGTACCATAACCACAACACTGAACCATTCCTCCTGCTGCATACATACAGTACCATAACCACAACACTGAACCATTCCTCCTCCTCCTGCATACATACAGTACCATAACCACAACACTGAACCATTCCTCCTCC
This sequence comes from Protomyctophum parallelum, assembly GCF_964188405.1. NCBI lineage: Eukaryota > Metazoa > Chordata > Actinopteri > Myctophiformes > Myctophidae > Protomyctophum > Protomyctophum parallelum. Next base: position 40,380,615 of record NC_139705.1, read on the forward strand.
TGCATACATACAGTACCATAACCACAACACTGAACCATTCCTCCTCCTGCATACATACAGTACCATAACCACAACACTGAACCATTCCTCCTGCTGCTGCATACATACAGTACCATAACCACAACACTGAACCATTCCTCCTGCTGCATACATACAGTACCATAACCACAACACTGAACCATTCCTCCTGCATACATACAGTACCATAACCACAACACTGAACCATTCCTCCTCCTCCTGCATACATACAGTACCATAACCACAACACTGAACCATTCCTCCTGCTGCATACATACAGTACCATAACCACAACACTGAACCATTCCTCCTGCTGCATACATACAGTACCATAACCACAACACTGAACCATTCCTCCTCCTCCTGCATACATACAGTACCATAACCACAACACTGAACCATTCCTCCTGCTGCATACATACAGTACCATAACCACAACACTGAACCATTCCTCCTGCTGCTGCATACATACAGTACCATAACCACAACACTGAACCATTCCTCCTGCTGCATACATACAGTACCATAACCACAACACTGAACCATTCCTCCTGCTGCTGCATACATACAGTACCATAACCACAACACTGAACCATTCCTCCTGCTGCTGCATACATACAGTACCATAACCACAACACTGAACCATTCCTCCTGCTGCATACATACAGTACCATAACCACAACACTGAACCATTCCTCCTGCATACATACAGTACCATAACCACAACACTGAACCATTCCTCCTGCATACATACAGTACCATAACCACAACACTGAACCATTCCTCCTGCATACATACAGTACCATAACCACAACACTGAACCATTCCTCCTCCTCCTGCATACATACAGTACCATAACCACAACACTGAACCATTCCTCCTGCTGCATACATACAGTACCATAACCACAACACTGAACCATTCCTCCTCCTGCTGCATACATACAGTACCATAACCACAACACTGAACCATTCCTCCTCCTGCATACATACAGTACCATAACCACAACACTGAACCATTCCTCCTCCTGCTGCATACATACAGTACCATAACCACAACACTGAACCATTCCTCCTCCTCCTGCATACATACAGTACCATAAC
>NC_139705.1:40386735-40391735 GCF_964188405.1 Protomyctophum parallelum
GTCCCTAACACAAACATCAAATGCCAATAAAGATAATTTACTGTGTGTTTTGTCACCGTTTGTTTTACATCACCATTAGGCCTGCATCACCTAATCATAGCAACATGAGTTAGACTTTAATATATCAGCGCCCCTCACTTCACATGGGTGTGATTTTTAATATGTTATTTGGATGACCCTAAGGATCATAAAAACCTTGAACCATTACTATTGCAATTTATTTTGGGTTACCTCCTTAGATTGACTGGCCTACAGAACCACATGGTACAACACTTCAGAACCATGGACAGAGCATGGTGTGCTTAGTATGCTGCACAGCATTTCAGAACCATGGACAGAGCATGGTGCGCTACACAGCACTTCAGAACCATGGACAGAGCATGGTGCGCTACACAGCACTTCAGAACCATGGACAGAGAATGGTGGCTACACAGTACCAGGGACAGAGCATGCAGCATGGTGTTTCCCAACCTTTTTTGTCCCAGGGAACACTTTTCATAGCCTAAAAGTCTCGGGGAACATCTAGGAAGGGGGGGGGGGTGTATATATATATATATATATATATATTAAGGCTGTCAAAAATAATGCGTTAATGGCATTAATCAATTGCGTTAATTAATTGCGTTAAAATATTTAACGCAATTAACGCATGTTAGTGTTCCCCCTAACATGCGCCCGTGCGCGCGGCTCAGGAACGTTCAGAGCATAACAAATCTGTCACTGTGTAGCACACAGTCATGATTGAACAACACCAGAGAGATAGCTTGTGTATTGTAGTTTGGTTGCAAAGTGGTTTGATTCTGTAACTCTGTTGCGTTACTTTGTCTGCCTAGCAAAGCCCCATTAGGCTACACTGCACACACACACACACACACACACACACACACACACACACACACACACACACACACACACACTACTAGTGTTAGCTATCAGCGCGCTGCAAGAATCACTCGGGTCCGTCGCAACTTGTGGACATTTTGAAAATGCCATTAATGTTTGTCCGGCTGGTTTCGTTTTGTCCTACGCGATTACGTGAATCAGCATGGCTGCGCCTGCAGTAGGCTATTACCAAAACAAACACATGGTACTTTTGTGTCGCACATGGAAAGCAACTGAAAACGACCATGGATATATTAAAGACAGTTCCCCTGTGCTGCTGTGCACAGCGGAGATAATGCACAACTCCAGGTACGAACCAAAACACTGACTGAAGCTGATTCACGACTAACTATCTCCAGACTAGTCCTGCAGTCCCGCAATGAAGGAGAGACAATCTCGCCTCTCACTACAGTCCACTACAATGCCATTCTAGCCTTAAAACCTACATTTATATGTTATTCAATAATTACTTTAGCGCAAAATATAGGCTTTTCTAAACCAAGCCCTGTTTCCAAAAATGCTTATGTGCCATTATTGTATTTTGTGAATTTCAATTAACTATAGTCTACAGTTTAACCCATTGCTTCTCAGCTATTTTAATTTCAAGGACCCCCAAATTAAATTGATAGAAAGTAGCCTAGGCCATTTTATTATGATTTTCATCTCTGGACTGGGACCCCAGTCTCCATTCATCCATCCATCCATCTTCAACCGCTTATCCCTAGTCGGGTCGCGGGGGCAACAGCTCCACCAGAGTGTTCCAGACTTCCCTCTCCAGAGCAACATTAGTGACTTCCTCCTGGGGGACCGCAGTCTACATGGCCAAAAGCCAGTGTTGATTTAACTCAAAGTGTAGGCTAGGTTTATAACTGCATTGAGGTTTGCATTGAGGTTTATAACCAATTCCCCCTATAGGACTCATCACTGTACTCTGTACGCCCTTGTGGGTTGGTATTCCTTAACGTCTCGCAGGTTGCTACATTGGTATACTCTCATTTATAAAGCCATTCTTGGTAACCTCCCACGTTACATTGGTTCTAAATTTGAACTTGTCCAAAACTCTCTCAACCTCAGATCAAATGGTTGGTTACGCTATGTCGTGCCCCCAACAAAATCTGAGGCTGGGAAAAAAAGCATTGCTTATTTCGGACCCTGGTCTTGGAATGACCTACAGTCCAGACTCAAACTGGCTGCTGTGATTCCCCTAGTGAGCTTTAAATGGATTGCCATGGGCACACTTCCCATACACTGCTCCTGCTTTGAAGTATAGCAACTGTCTGCTTGCTTTTTTTAGTCAACTAGCAATTCCCGTTGCTTAGATCTTTTAGTCCTTATTGGTCGCGTTCCTGTTCTCCCTTTTAGCTTCTTTGGTAGTGGGTACTGTATTTATGAGCATTGTATGTCTGTCCTGTTTTTTTGTTGTTATTATTTTGTTTACTGGCAGAGTTGTGTCACTTATTTTGCCTATTGTTCTGGCCAGTTCACACTTGTAAAAGAGACTTCAGTCTCAATGTGGTTTTTACTGGTTAAATAAAGGTTAAATAAAAAATAGGCCTACAAATGCTCACATCACATCATGTCTATACTAAATGCATTAGAAAACAAAAAACATTAAAAAACGAATGTATATCCGCTTTCTGTCATTTATATTTCCATTTCCACAACAATAAACAGGAAAACATGGCATATTTTGGACATAGTTCGAATGGTGATTAATCATGATTAAATTAATTTTGAAGCTGTGATTAATCTGATTAAATTTTTAAATCATTTGACAGCCCTAATATATATATATATATATATATATATATATAAAATATACATATATATTAAATATATATATTAAATATATAGTAAAAGTAAATATACTTTTAAAAACACACATGACAGCACTCGTCAAATAACTTTAAAGAGAAAGAAAAGGACAGAGACAGTGCCTCAGTTTCAAAAAAATGCTCATGCAATGTGAAATGCCACCTAATCCTTTTCCTTGTCTTTATTATGGGCCAACTTGTGAAAGCTGCATGCTTTTATTGTGAAGGGTCTCAGTTCTCACAGCCTGCTTATTTCCACGTGCTGAAAATAGCTGATCGACAATCTCACAACACGTTGAGTCCGCAACGCGTTGTGAGCTTGTAGATCAGCCATTTTCAGCATGCAAGCATAACACGTGTACGACGAAGAATAAATCAGGCATCACTGCGCTTCTGTGGTCACTGTGGAGGGAGGGAGATATATTTTGTTGGTCGAACGAGGCGATCATGTTTGGACATCTATGGACAGCTATTTTGGACAGCTATTTTTCATGGCACATTATGTTTAATCACAACAACGTCACGTTTACTTTACGTGTTTGGGTCGGGACATGTAGGACTGTATGTGTCTGCTGTCTACGTGCATATGCGCTCTGTGGTGCTCCAGTCTTTCTAGAGGGAGCGAAATGTAGCGTCTTCTGGAGCATCTAAGCATTAACATTTCAATGGCCGAGGGTCGTTAGAGTCTATTGTTCCGTGTTGTTGTTATCGACGACGCAACAATCCTGCAGCCCAGTAGCTATAATATTGCTTTCGGGGGAGAGTTAGTGTGCCGCCTGATTTGACAGAAAGTAACACTATAAATTAATTTCGGTCAAATTACGCGGAGCACTTGGACACATCAAACGGAGCACCAAAGCTCCGCGACACACAGGTTGGGAAACACTGGGAAACACTGCGCTACACAACGCTTCAGAACCATGGACAGACAGAGCATTGTGACTGACACAGCACTTCAGGACCATGGACAGAGGCACACATAACTGCACATGGTTTCAGAACCATGGACAGAGCATGGTGTGCTACACAACGCTTCAGAACCATGGACAGACAGAGCATTGTGACTGACACAGCACTTCAGAACCATGGACAGACAGAGCATTGTGACTGACACAGCACTTCAGGACCATGGACAGAGGCACACATAACTGCACATGGTTTCAGAACCATGGACAGAGCATGGTGTGCTACACAACGCTTCAGAACCATGGACAGACAGAGCATTGTGACTGACACAGCACTTCAGGACCATGGACAGAGGCACACATAACTGCACATGGTTTCAGAACCATGGACAGAGTAGCATAGCACTAGCCTCGTGTATAGCGATCTTGTCCCTCTCACTATTATTATTATTTTTTTTGCAATATCCTGCCCCATATGCATGTGGTGAATTAAACTTCATCACCTGTAAAATCAGCACGTTCATGTTCGGTGTAATATGGCCGCATTGTAAGTAAGCCGAAGACTGTACACTGAAGCCCAGTAAAGTTGCGCCATCTCTCTAAGTCTGATGGCTTTCCCACTGATAGTAATCTCGTAGGGAAATTGCTCCACCCTTTCCTGCAGGAAATTAATAAGGGTTATTAATAATGTGTTGTGAATCATCACAAGTTGTCATGTATTCAGATTAAACTGAGACTAACTGGACCAGTTGCCTAAAGTGGGCGATCCAAAGAGAGAGAGAGAGAGAGAGAGAGAGAGAGAGAGACAAGGTTGTCAGCCGCCTCTCCCGCCTTGCTGTTCATTTCATTATCTCATCCCTCTCTCCTCTCCTCCTCTATAACATTATCTCATCCCTCTCTCCTCTCCTCCTCTATAACATTATCTCATCCCTCTCTCCTCTCCTCCTCTATGACATTATCTCATCCCTCTCTCCTCTCCTCCTCTATGACATTATCTCATCCCTCTCTCCTCTCCTCCTCTATAACATTATCTCATCCCTCTCTCCTCTCCTCCTCTATAACATTATCTCATCCCTCTCTCCTCTCCTCCTCTATGACATTATCTCATCCCTCTCTCCTCTCCTCCTCTATAACATTATCTCATCCCTCTCTCCTCTCCTCCTCTATGACATTATCTCATCCCTCTCTCCTCTCCTCCTCTATAACATTATCTCATCCCTCTCTCCTCTCCTCCTCTATGACATTATCTCATCCCTCTCTCCTCTCCTCCTCTATGACATTATCTCATCCCTCTCTCCTCTCCTCCTCTATGACATTATCTCATCCCTCTCTCCTCTCCTCCTCTATAACATTATCTCATCCCTCTCTCCTCTCCTCCTCTATGACATTATCTCATCCC
>NC_139705.1:40396735-40424235 GCF_964188405.1 Protomyctophum parallelum
ACACGCTGGTCTGATTAACCCATTCTGACCTGAGATCAGATTCTAAAAATGTCAGTCGATTTTTCAAAAATAGCAGACCTACAAGCTTGTAGCTCGCCACTCGGTGGCGCGCTATGAGCTTGTAGATCTGCTATTTTTCAATAGCTAAAGCATAACACGATGCTAACACCAAAATGGGTTCCCGTTCAGAATGGGTTAAAATATAAAGAAAAATTAATTATCGGTTTCCACATCAAGCTCTGACATAATTAGCTTTCTACAATCTCCCACCATTAACTAGCCTAATGTGCATGTGTGCTTGTGCACATGTGTAATGTGTATGTGTGTGCGTGCATGTATATACTTCTAATGTGCGTGTGAGAGGGAGTGTACCTGGGTGTGTACCGTGTGTATATAGTGTGTGCGTGCGTGCACGTACTTTAATGTGTGTGTGTGAGAGGGAGTGTGTTGGTGTGTACCTGCATGGATATAGCGAGCATAATGGGGCGACGGCGTGCTAAAGGTGGAACGAGGAGATGAGGGAGTGATCAAAGAGCTATTTACAGCCACTCTCCAGTCTGTCTGTGTGGACCTGACGAGCAACGGTAAGAAGGCTCCACTTCACCCCACCCCCACCACCCCTATACCCCATCACACTTTTACAGCCCATCACCGTGGGCCGTTAGACGGGGGGAGGGAGGGAGGGGTGGGGGGGTGTTTTGGAGGGTGGGAGAGAAGCTTTTAGCGGACGGAGATACAACCACCGCCATCACATCGCATACTGGATGGATGTGTGTGCACGGACGGGGTGCACAACACAACACAACACCATCATGAAGTGAACGACCGGGGAGAGATAAGGGGAAATGGAGGCCGGAGAGAGAGAGAGAGAGAGAGAGAGAGAGAGAGAGAGAGAGAGAGGGGGGGGGGGTGGGTGGGTGGGTTGTGCTTTGGGGGAAGAGGCTGATGTCTGTCTGCGGGCTGTCAAGGAGGAGATGTCGGCAAATAAATAGAAACCAATATCAGCGCGACCCATTCCACTTGGAGGAGGAGCTGGAGGAGGAGGGTGGGTGGTTGGGTGGAGGTGGGCGGATGGACGGGGGGGGTGTCTTCGACAAGTGAAAGCGAAAGCAGGGGAGGAGGGGGTTGGGGGTTGGGGGGGTGGTGGGGGGGTTGTTCTCTTACCTGGAGCAGCCAGTAGCACCGACGGTGGAAGGTGGGGATGATGGACGAGTGGACGTAGCAGCCGTACAGACACTGGAGAAAGAGAGAGAGAGAGAGAGAGAGGGAGAAGGTGGGAGAGAGAGAGAGAGAGAGATAGAGAGAGAGAGGGAGAGGGAGAGACAGAGAGAGGGAGAAGGTGGGAGAGAGAGAGAGAGAGAGAGCAGACGTTACACTTCAGACAGTACAATAGGTTGACCTCTCCTTCAGAGCCCTGCGTGCGTGCACCCACCGTGACCTTTTGAACCATCACCCCCGACCTCTGCGTTTCCCCAGAAGGACGCGTCCACAGAGACCCTGCATGGCAGATGGTCCAAACTAGACTGTCCTACAAAACGCTAAAGAAGGAAGGCTGAGGGTGTGTGTGGGGGGGGCGAGGAGGATCAGTGCTGGAAAGTGACCTAGTATGCAGTTACTTAAGTATACTGTACTATTTTTGTTTTAGGTATTTGTATACTTGAGTGTTTCCCATTTTCAATACTTTTACTTCTTTGATTATTATTACAAAACATACAATAACCACTTCAGCCATATGTACATTTCAGCCATTGGAAAATAGCCGATCTACAAGCTCAAGTGTGACAAATTGTGCGACGTTTACATTTTGAATTCTGGACTTTTACTTGTAACATCTATATTGCGGTATTGACACTTTTATACTTAAGTAAATCTTTTTTCCCCCACCACGGGCGAAGATGAGGAAGAGGAGGAGTGGAGGAAGGTGTGCAGCGTAGAGCGCTGCATCACTGTGCGTGACTCCTCTCACCTCCACTCTCCCCTCCTCCATTTCACCTCTTACCCTCCCATCCCGTCCAGGGAGGGCCCCTGACAGAATGATTCAGGGGCCCCCCCTCCCCTGCCCTCCCCTCCCCTCCCCTCCCCTCCCCTCTCTTCCACCCGCACGCACGCACACACACACACACACACACACACACACACACACACACACACACACACACACACACACACACACACACACACACACACACACACACACACACACACACACACACACACACACACACACAGCCTGCTGGGCCAAGGCCCTGGCGAGTAACTAAAGCGCAGCGTTATTAATATCCTTATCGTAAACAGATAATACGGTGCCTGGGGGCTCGTTACCGTGGTGGGAGCCCATACAGCCGCCAAGCAGATAACGCCTCGCGGTATCTGCCGATGCGGCCGGGAGCCATTTTTCAACGAGTGGATGTGTGTGTGTGTGTGTGTGTGTGTGTGTGTCTGTGTGCGCACGCGCGTGAGCGTGCGCATGCGCGTGTGCGTGTGCGTATGCGTGTGCACTCTAAAAAGATATTCTGTTGAAAAAGTGCTGTAAATTTGCTGCCAGGACATTGTCCGTTATTCTGCGGACACTTCCGTTAACCCTATGTCCGTATAGATTTACAATAATTAGTCTGTACCGTTTATTACGGACACTTAATACATTTTCACCATGAACACCCCTGCCCTTAAATCTCTTCTCTCTGAGACTTCAGACCTTTTCTCAGAGATCTGGAGCGCCAGATCTCTGAGAAAAGGTCCAGCTTGTTTTTTTACTTGTCGTACAGCCCCCGCACCCCCTCCCTCCCCTACGCACGCACACGCACACGCACACGCACACACACACACACACACACACACACACACACACACACACACACACACACACACACACACACACCTGTCACAGAATGAAACCCCACCAGCTAGGAAATTGACTGTGATCCTGTCCAATGCAATGTGTTGACAGTGGGGAGTGGGTATGGCAGGGGGTGTGTGTGGGGGGGGGAGGCTCTTTCATGGATAAATCAAAGTAGCAGGTTCACACCAAGCCACTCTGGGACGGCTGTTTGTTTAGAGAGCGGGAGAACGAAGCACAGCCGGGGTGTTACATGCACGGTCCGCTGTAGCCGTGGTGAAAACGCACACGCGCACACACACAGTAGTGTAGTTAAAAAAGACCAGGGCCTGCTAGAGGAAAACGCTCTGTATAAACACTCGTTTGCCAACATCAAAGAGTCTGATTAATTATACTCCTGTGTAACACAGCCAGCACAGAGCCTGGCTGCAAGGTGACAAGCCCATCACATAGCTGAATAAAACACACACACACACACACACACACACACGCGCACACAGACACACTATACGTGCATACATACCGCATATAGGCGCATATATAGATACCGTACACGCACACACACGCACGCGCGCATATATTCGCCCACGCCACACGGTAGCCCTCAGACAGCATGAGTCACACAGTTGTTTCTCCAGGTGTTCCATTGTTGTTGTGAATTGATACCAGAGCTATGGAGCTCCACGTGTGACACTACTGAAGGCATGCTCACTTCCTTTCTGTTTGCATTGTTTTTTTCTCCTGCACTGTCATCCATTACCGCTGTCTGAAATAGGATGTGCACCTCCTCCGCCCATAAAGCTCTGCCATCCATTACTCCTGGCTGGCAACGGACAGACACTTCCTCCCCCTCCCCCTCCCACAGTGCTGCTAACATCGCATTACTACTACAAATAACTGCAGCTATACTGTGCATTTAAAGGAGAATTCCATGCTAGAAGGCTTTCTTACCTTTCATTAAAGTTGTTACGTCCCCACCAAAGAGGTCCAGGTGTTTTTTGTGCAAAAACTCCTTATTGGCTATTTCCCCTACCATAAGCCCTAAATGAATTGCATTGACTTGAATGGGAATTGAATGGGGCTATGGGGTGTTGTGCTAATTCGCTTATTTCCATAGAAATAAGTAGTAAAGTGTGAAGCTTGGGATATTATTTACATTATGAAGAGAGGATGTATACAAAGAAATAATAATTTTGAGTGATGGAAATAAGCAAATTAGCACAACACCCCGTAGCTCCATTCAATTCCCATTGAATTCAATGCAATTCATTTGGGGCTAATGGTAGGGGAAATAGCCAATAAGGAGCACAAAATAACACCTGGACCTCTTTGGTAGGGACGTAACAACTACAAATAAAGGTAAGAAAGCCTTCTAGCATGGAATTCTCCTTTAAAGGGAATACCACTCATGATTCACTATATGTCATTAATATACCTTAGATGTGTTGTGTGGATAGGCTGTTTAGCCTCGAAGTGGAGGTCTCCAGGGCTAGGTAACACAGAACAAGGGCACTAAAATTATTAACAATTCTAAGGTATATTAATGACATAGTTCAATGTTGAAAATGAGTGGTATTCCCCTTTAACGTCACATTTCTACAGGGAACTGCAGCTGCTATGGTGCATACAGTACATAATTAATGATAATTTTACATCAAGGGTGTCACTATTTTTATGCTTTGTTTTTAGCCTTTTAAATTTTGTTGTGTTGTATGAAGCGACTTTGAGTACGATGAAAAGCACTATATGAATTTGATGTATTATAATCATTATCAAAAAGTTCATGCATTTCTCACTTGTGTATGTAAATGACGCTGACAAAAACACACACACACACGCACAGAAAAAGACATTAGGTTTTTCCACATTTCTAATCCCAGTGCCAAGAATTTACAAAGCTTGTAATTGCATTTTGATTTGCAGCGGCGGCGCGTAGAATGGCGAAAACAAACAAAAACACAGCAGACTCGTTAATTCGAGCCCTGCTATCAAATAAACACGTCTTGTTAATTCTGATTAGGCTTTGATTATTGATATGTAAGCCATTAAACGGAGCTGCAGCCTGCAGCCACCAGCCCCTCTGAGAGCTGCGGAGCACTGCGCGCTTATGTGTGCCTCACTGCACACTGTGTTCGTGTGTGTGTGTGTGTGTGTGTGTGTGTGTGTTTACACTGCCGCGTGTGCACGTTGGTGTGTGTATGCACGGTTGCACGCTAGTGTGTGAATGCAGACATGGTGTGAGTGCACACTGGTGTGTGTGAGTGTGCAATACCGGTGTGTGTGTGTGTGTGTGTGTGTGTGTGTGTGTGTGTGTGTGTGTGTGTGTGCACGCTGGTATGTGTGTGCACACCGGTTGGCCGGGGCAGAAAGGACTCGCTCCTCAGAAGTGACAGGTGGGTCGGTGTGGCAGGTCCCCTGTTGTGTGTGTGTGTGTGTGTGTGTGTGTGTGTGTGTGTGTGTGAATAAATTAGCCCCCAGGCTACTTTTTTTTTCCTGTCATTTTACGCAAAACACACAAATCTGCTGTTGCTGGATGCAAAGAAGCAGCTTAAATCACCTTACAACTGTTGCACCTGTCAGCGTCAATGTAGGCATCACGGGCACGCGCACACGCACACACACACACGTGCACGCACACATGCACACACACGCACGCACACACGCACGCACGCACGCACACATGCACACATGGACAATACTGCACCCACTCATAGACACAGGAGGATATCATACCATAACCACATACACATACCTACAGTAAACACAAAGTCACAGACACAGAAATGCACACATTCACCCTCCCACCCTAAATCAACGCACGTGCGCGGGCATGCACGCACACACAGACACAGACACAGACACAGACACAGACACAGACACAGACACAGACACACACACACAAACACACACACAAACACGTCACAATAAGCCTATCATCACAAAGGGAGTCGGAGTGAGAGATACTGTGGAGAGCGTGAGCACGCCCACGTGCACAAAGCTCACCACACTCCGGTGCTTATCAGCAATTCAAGACGCATATCAGTTAGCAGTGTTTGTGCTGCTGTGTGCAGGCGGAGCGCGCGGCCGACACAGTGACGGCAGCACCGCCTTATTTGCTGTCTTTGGGCTGTGACAGATGACAACACATCACGGGGCGAGCAATTAAACCGCAATTATAAACGCACGCACGCACGCACGCAGTGTTGTTTCTCAGTGTGTGCCATTTTCTAAGCGCTTCCAAGTGTTTGGCGCACGCACGCACACACACACGCAGTCATTGTTTAATGCATTTGTATGTGTCTTATATGACTTTCTTCTTAAATTAATGAGTTACGTATATGGACTAAAGTGTAAAGCATATATTGTTGATGTTTTGTATGTCTTTAAATGTATTTATACCATATGTCGACCCCAGGAAGACTATGGTATGTGCTTAAGGGGGAAGCTAATGTGGATCCTGTGGCAGTTCACCCTGTCACTAACAGCACATAACACTCCTTTATAGTTATACAGTTCAGCCTGTCACTAAGAGCACATAACACTCCTTTTCAATACACCATAAAGTCACAACAGCCAGGTTGGATGTTAGTTATTTTGGTGGGTGCACACACTAAACATAATATGCAACATTCTACATATTGATGGGCTTCCTGTGTTTTTCACCCATAAATTACTGTATAACATAAATAAGGTCATAAAACAAAGGTTACACGTTATGTTTCTTTATTGTTATTTTTCTTTTTGTTTAAAGTTGTATGGACCAAATGTTTGACTGCGGAAAAGAAACAATTATTTTCCTACCACAGTGTGTTTCCTGAATTCTGCGTATAGTGGCAAAGGACCAGCAGTTCGGAGTAGGCTGCCTTTTATGGTGCCTGTCTCAAAATGGGAAACAGATTTGGTCCCTCCTAATTGTGTATAAATAAAGATTAAGAGTTGTTATGTGAGTAAACTTTCGAGTAATAGGATGAATAGAATACATGTGTTTATGCCATTGTAGACATGTGGGCTTAACTGGGTATTGAATGTTTCAATCAAGGTTGGTTTGGTCCAGTGGGAGGGGCCTAGCCTTTATAAGAAGATTCAAGATTCAAGACTTTATTGCCATGTCAACAGAGTTGATTGGAATTTGTTTGACTGCCAGGCAGTGATTGTAGGGCTGTACTAAGTGTACTTGCAGCTGAGAGGACCTCATGCCAAACATGGCCACTTCTGTTGTATACATAGTTGATTTTGCTGGGAGGAACAGCATTTTTCTTTGCTCTGGACACTGAAAAGGTGAATAAATCAATTGATTTTGCATTGAAGGACTCTGAATATTTTGAGTGTTTTGCGTATTTTGGGGTATTTTGAGTATTACTGCTAATTTGAAAATATTTGACTATTTTGATTATTCATTTGATACTTATTTTGAGGGCCATAGCCCATCCTATTTTCAGCTATTAGTGTAGATTTCCGTCTTACACAAAGATTAAATTCCCATTGACAATGAATGGAGAATTTACGTCATATGTGTCTGAGAAAATAGACATTATCATAATGATGTACTCTTCACACGGGTACGATTTTGTATTTTGAGAGCTGATTCAAGTGCCTTTTTGGCTCACATTATCTTCAGAAGGTAGATCCAACAAATAAACAAACCACATACACAGCACAAGCGCATGCGCACAGTCGCACACACGTTACAACTGCTAACAACTGTTCGTTAGTGCACGACGGAGCTATCTAATAGAAGAGTTAGGATATTGAGGGGGCGGAAACCAAGCCCTCGAGCGCTGTTCATGCAGCCTGAACTGAGACAAGCTGGAGTTGGAAATACATTGTTTTCAACGAGGGAGGAGCAAATAAGAGCTATTTTAAGCATGTGTGCAACATAACTGTTTTAAAGTATTTTACAGTAACAACTAAAGTCTCTTTAATGTTTATGCTGTACTACTACTACAAAACAATCTAAAATAAAGGGATGTAAGATCATTAAAGCTGCAAGGCTGTTGCCTGAGTCCAATGCATTTCTGCCTACTTCCAGTCCAGGACTTGTCCCAATTGGTTGTCCCCATTCTCAATAGAAGTCTATGTAGGAGAGCCGCCATTGGACTGGCCCTATGAAGTGAACGCAGTTTGTGTAACTCTGTCTAAATCTAAGGCTCTGGTGCAAGAGAGGCGCCATGCACACCCAGGGGCAAGCAAATGCGTCGGTGGCGGCACGTTGCGTGTGAAGGCGCAGCCGCCATAATAGTCGCCACAGAAGAGGAGCAGAGAAAGACTGACACACATGTTTATGGAGGACTTGACGAGCATATAATGCATTCAGGCTCTGTCACCGCAGACAGCACGGGGGAAAAGAGAGTTACGGCGACGTGCACGTGTGTGTGTGTGTGTCCTCCAAAGTCAGACGCTGATGCAGCAAATTCATTTGGAGGTGCCACTCAAGTGCATCACCTGAGCAAAAAAAAACAAGAAAAAAAAACGCTGTCCCCATCCAATAACAAAGAACCTTTACTTGGGTACTGTATAACTCCACTACAATTATCGTAGACAAATATTGTACTTTTGACCCCCGTGTAGGAAGCGGAAAAGAACATTGCATTCCCTGCTTATCCCTACTTCAAATACAGTGGGAATAGCCTTGCTACGAGCTCACAACTAATTAAAACCAGCCACTTCTGAATACTTTAATACTTTACTCAAGCTCAAATTTGACAGAGCAACTTTCACTTTGTAGTAAAATTTGACCAAGGAGTATCTGTACTTTGACTCAAGTACTGAGGTTGAGTACTTTTATTTGTCCACCAGTCGATATCATTGCCCCACCCCCTCTCGTGTGTGATCATTCAGGGCCCGCCCCTCCTCAACGAGGCAAGACAGCCCCGTCATGACAAACAGCCCAGCCTAAATAAAGCCTTCACACTTTGATTGGCGAGGGGAGGGGCCGCCGTCCAGTCACCTGTCCCGCCTCCAGAGGGAGCACCCCCCGCCCTCTGGACTGCCTGTCGCCATGGTAGCGCCTGACTAACAGCCATCCATCACGGGTGACAGGCACCGGGCACAGCCAGGGATGAGCTGTGTTGTACGGGTGTGTGTTTGTGTGCGTGCACGCGTGAGAGAGAGCGTGCGTGAGGAGGCTACAGGGGCAGAGATGTGCAGATAGAAGAGACAGAGACAGAGAGAGGCAGAGAGAGAGAGAGAGAGAGAGAGAGAGAGAGAGAGAGAGAGAGAGAGAGAGAGAGGAAGACGAGAGGGGAAGAAGAGAGGGGGAGAGAGTGATGGGGGGCTCTCATTAGACTATAATGATGTGTGAAGTCATTCCTAATCAGAGCGTGGCACCTTATTTATGTTGGCAATTTGCTGTTTTCCTGCCGTGACGATGTGCCAACATCTTACTGTCAGAGTCTGTCTGTCTGTCTGTCTGTCTGTCTGTCTGTCTGTCTGTCTGTCTGCCTGCTTGCCTGCCTGCCTGCCTGCCTGCCTGCCTGCCTGCCTGCCTGCCTGTCTGTCTGCATCTGCCTGTCTGTCTGTCTAACTGTCTGAGGGGCTGTCATTCTGGCCCCTCTCGTCTGCAGTGTTCTCAACCCCGTTGTTGTCCCTGTGTGCCCCCCCCTCCCCCTCCCACCCTCAGTGTTTTACAAGCAGCAGGGTTGAACCAGTGACTCATGTAGGTCTTGTTTGTTTTTATGACACTTCCAAAGCCAACATCTGCTCTCATCACCGCAGAGCATCCTCTACAATACTGTATAGTATACCGTCCTCTCTCTCTCCCTCCCTCCCTATAATGTGGTCTCTCTACCGTCCTCTCTCTCTCCCTCCCTCCCTCCCTCCCTCCCTATAATGTGTTCTCTCTACAATCCTCTCTCTTTCCCTCCCTCGCTATAATTTGGTCTCTCTCCGTGTTGAGTGCTGTGGTTCCTGCTCTTCTGCAGCTGTTAACATGGACATCCACCTGCGAGCCACTTCACACTTGCTACCCCATTAGAGGCAGCATGTATCAGTATGAGTGTGCATTTATGTATGCAGTATGCATGCGTATGTAGTATGTACATAAGTGTTCAAACACGTGTATTATGTGAGCATGCACATATGCATGCATGCACTTGTGAGGACCATTATGCCCCCACAATATAGTAAAATGGGAGAAATGAGTCAAGAGAAATTGTTGTTTCATGGTTAATAAAGTGGCAAACATTTTGAAAATGGCATTAATAAAATGTCCATCCCAAAACGTTTATGTCCTCACAACTATATAGTATTGTGTGTGTGTGTGTGTGTGTGTGTGTGTGTGTGTGTGTGTGTGTGTGTGTGCCCGGGGCAGGTGACTCAGCCCGGGGGGCTTGGCAGCACAAATGGGAGGCCACATGGCAGCCAATCAGATGATACGAGGCTTGTTGGTGGGGAGGGGAAGCGTCCGGTCAGTGGTAGAAAGTAACTAAGTACATTTAGGCCTACTTAAGTATGGTAGTTTAAGTATGGTACTCTAGGTTAAGTGCAATTTTGAGGTTTTTGTACTTTATTAGATTTTTTTTCCCAATTGTGAGTTCTATTTTCGTTTGGTACTTTAAGTACATTTTAATGCCAATACTTTTGTACTTTTACTAAAGTACATTTTGAATTCTGAACTTCGACCTGTATAACGGAGTAGTTCTACACGGTTCATAATTTTCATTAAGTAAAACAATTGGCTACTGGTTCCAGCCAGTGTATGCGATCAGCACTCGATAGAGATTCATGGAGCATGCAGAGATTCCCTGCGCGCCGATCGATGGCATCCATGATGACTATTGATCGGCCAACGATTTGTGGCTCCATACAGACGTGATTAGATGACTCACGGAGCTCACAGTGCCACTTACACTTTGGAGGATGAGCTCATTCTCGCCCATGAACGAAACTCTGCATTTCACACCACTTTTTCTCTTCTCTTTTCAGCCAGACCATCTTTTTCTCTCTCTCTCTCTCTCTCTCTCTCTCTCTCTCTCTCGCTCTCTCGCTCTCTCGCTCTCTCTCTCTCTCTCTCTCTCTCTCTCTCTCTCTCTCTCTCTTCCCCCCCCCCCCCCCCCCCCCCCTCTCGTTCTCCACTCTCTCAATCGTTGACCGGGAATCAAATTATCTGTAGTGTCTGTCGACCTGGCACCGTGCCCAGAGTGCCCACAATATATCTCCCCCTTGCATGTTAGAATTGGACAGGCACTCGCACGGCCAAACCTCGCTCCACCGTAACAAACTGTCCTCTCTCTCTCTGGCTATCTACCGAGACTGTTCTCCTTCATCCAGCCCCTTGAAAACATGCGTGCACACACACACACACACACACACACACACACACACACACACACACACACACACACACACACACACACACACACACACACACACACACACACACACACACACACACACACACACACACACACACACACACACACACAACACAACACAACACAACACAACACAACACAACACACACACACACACACACACATGCACGTACAAATGCATGCATGCAGACACACACACGCCTCGTTGTAAAAGTTCGAAACATATAACTCTTCAGCGCATCTGAGGACTTAACCAACGGTTGATGAGAGATTATACATAATAAATCAAACGAGGTTTAGATTTATATCTCCAGCGGTCTCTCTGTTGCTGGAACAGCCGATGCCTGTAAATCAGTCCAGTCTGAACAGAGGGCCAACCCAGTGAATTGGCAGCGCCGCCCCAGACACCATGGAAAATGAAAAACACCCCCCTCCTCCGCCCCACCCCCTCAAAAAACCCTGAACAAAGCAAAGCAAATGATGCTCTGGAAAGTAAAAACAAAAAAGGGGTGAGAAAAAAGGACATGCAAGTGTTATGGAAATGTGTCTAAAAATAGCGACGCTCATTGTAAATAAACAAAAACACTTGATAAACAGGCCCTGAAGAGGGGATTTAATTAGCCACGTTGGACCGCGTAAACACAGCCATGCATCAAGTTCATGAGGAGAACAGCAACGGAGGGCCACGCACGCACGCACGCACAGCATTTTGGCTCTCCACTATACAGCCTGTATCCTGACATCCTGACTCTGCAGAGGACAAAGACTGAAGGACGTGTTTAGATAAGGATGCAGGGCAGAGGTTACGAGGGACAAAAAGAGAAAGAAAGAAAGAAAGAAAGAAAGAAAGAAAGAAAGAAAGAAAGAAAGAAAGAAAGAAAGAAAGAAAGCACACTAAGTCCTTTGTAGTTATAATGTCCCTCCTTGTGCACGTGTCTGAGAAAGGGCGTGCACATGCATGGCACGCATGGTTCCTTTCCCGTGCGTGCACGAACGTGCGTGCGTGCGTGTCTCTCGCTGACTGAAGACTCGGTGTCTGTTGATGCTAAAGCCAACCGGCCCGGGCTCACGGCCAAAGGCATTAAGTGGAATCGAATTCCACCAAACTAGCTTTAATCAGCAGGTTTTTAAGGTTAGAATTACTCTCTCTCTCTCTCTCTCTCTCTCTCTCTTCCAGCCCGCTGGCCAAGGTTAAAGCAGACACAGGCAGGGCTGGGCTGAGCTAATGGGATGGAAGGGTGGCACGAAGCCTCCGGCATGCCACCAAATACCAGGCACGGACCGAACACACACACACACACACACACACACACACACACACCCTACGCACGTTAGGATGTTTACAGTACGTGTGTGTGTGTGTGTGTGTGTGTGTGTGTGTGTGTGTGTGTGTGTGTGTGTGTGTGTGTGTGTGTGTGTGTGTGTGACACATGCATAATGCACACACAGACACAAATTCTCCAATGGACCGTGTCACAGCTATAGCCCACATGTAAAATCATCATCATCATCATCATCTTCATCACAGCCAGACGGGCGAAAGAAAGAAAGAAAGAAAGAAAAAACAAACCCTTTGGGCAATCTGTGACGGGAAGTAAAGGAAAAGGCACTGCTGTTGCTGTTGCACGTTCAACGCACTTAGCCGTGTCCTTATAGCGGATCGATCCCGTGACATCACAAACTATAAATAGTGGCGGGTGTAGGTATAGGGTGACAGCATGGATGCAGGCCATAAATGTAAATGTGGAAGGCTTTTATGAGCTCCAGTCTGTGCCGACACACCCTCTGAATGCCACGCTGCTGCTGCTGCTGCCGCGCCACATGTTCTGCTCTTTACAACACACCGCACCAATCCTCAAACATTTCACACAGTCATTCTGAGGCAATTGTGTATAAAGCGACGTGGGGTAGTTTCAGGGCTTGTAAAAGAAAAGTGCTCAAGTGGCCGTAGAGAGGCAGGGGTTTCTCAAAGTGGGGTCCGGGGACCCCTTGATGAGCGCGCGTGTGTGTGTGTGTGTGTGTGTCCTAGGGGTTCCCCAGCAAAATGTGTAGCATCACAACTGAAGTTCTAATCTAGACTAATACGCAGTCATATTAGTGCCAGGCTATTATGCACATGCACATGCACATGCACCAACCCACGCACACCTTGACTTTTTATTGTCTCGTTATACTGCAGCCACAGCGAGGCCATGATTGGCTGAATCCAGAGGCTGTTCAGTGAAACACAATGACCGTGTTCAAGGTCAAGGTCAAACACATAGAGATGCTATGATGAGTGGATGATGAATGAGTGAGTGAGCTGTTTCATTTGGTTTCTCTCTTTAATGCAGAGCGAGTCTCTCTCTCTCTCTCTCTCTCTCTGTGTTCACAAAGGGCGAGCGCGGAAAACCTTGCCTTGACCTCGGCCCGTTGACGGCAGAACGACGCATTGATGTCAGCCAACAAAGAACTTGGCTTCTTTCAACTGCGACGCCTGCAGTGCTCCTGTCAGCTTCTAAAAAAGCCACACAGTGCTTCTAACACACACACGCACACGCACACACACACACACACAGGCTGTGTGCCCCACCGCCCCAAAAAACAGCAAGCTAACATACAATCTCTTGGCGCCCCCCTCACTTTTTCATGTCTCTTATCTCTATCCTCTCCACCCTTCTCTGACTTTGCACGGATAAAAAAAAAAAAAACAACAACCACAACGGTGCCCTTCCTTTGGAGATGCACTGCAGATTAAATTACCTCAAGTGAAGTCTTGTGCTAATACGTCGTCTTGATGCTTTGCATCGCATCACATCTTAACCCATTTTGACATGAGATCAGATTCTATAAATGTCTTCTACATCCTGACAGTTTTCTGAAAAAGCTATGTTTCTATGTCAGTCGTTTTTAGATTTTTCAAAAATAGCAGACCTACAAGCTCGTAGCGCGCCACTCGGTGGCGCGCTATGAGCTTGTAGATCTGCTATTTTTCAATAGCTAAAGCATAACATAATGCCAACACCAAAAGGGGTTCCCGCCCAGAATGGATTAATAAAGCCGTGACTGTAGTCAGCACGGCACAGTGGGCGGAGAGAGATGAACAAATTATACAGATGCGTGGCGGGGCGCTGGCCTGTACCAGCGTACAGTATATAGTATGCTAAGTATAACGCACACCAAAATGCATGAGCAGCAAATGGAAAACGGGTCATTATCTCGAGAATGGCGCTTCCTTATCGGCTGACCTTTGGGCCGACCTCCAGATTGCCTTGTCTTTTGGGCAGACGGTGGTGAAAACAGGTCGTCCAATGAGTAATGAGCGTTTGTTTGCACGGCGGTGCCCGCGGGCCCGTCGTCCATGACGGGCCACTTCATTCCATTAACCCCTTCAGACCTGAAAGCGATTCTACAAATTAATGCCTTCCAAATCTTTGTCTGTATCTGTATTTGGCTTCGGACCCCCATCTGAAAATATGTTGTTCCAGGGACCCCCCAGAAGCAAAGATTTGAGTTAAAAATGTTCACTCTATATTCAAAGATTTCTCCCACATTTTCACAAATTTTAAAAACAAAATAGCAGATCTACAAGCTCGTAGCGCGGCACTCGGTGCCGCTCTATGAGCTTGTAGATCTGCTATTTTTCCAATAGCTAAAGCATAACACATAATGCTCACGACACCAAAAAGGGTTCCCGCCCAAAATGGGTTAAAAGGAGAGTAATGGATAAAGCAATCAGGGTATCGGCCCACGCTTTAAAGACGATGGGTCACGGGAGTCAGGTTGGAGCTGTCATCTTCTGAGAGCTGGAAACGGCTCTCAGAGAAGACTTAAAGGGTGCGCCCCGGCTCGCCGCCGCCGGCTTTAGGCGAAACCCAAATGCAAGGGCTGGACAGTAGCCAATGGGATTTATCTCCACACGACAAGGGTGTGGGAAGACCTCCCCCCATTAGAGAAGAGTTTTATTGTTAGATAAGATTCAGTATACATTATTCTGTAGAGAACAGTGGAGAGACCGAGAGAGTGACACTTTTGATCTGAATAGTTTCTTATTGGAGACACATTTCTAGCCAGTGAATGTCACAGTACGCTCCTCTGCCCATGGACTTTGTCTGTGTTTAGGGACTTTTACTTGTATTTGTGGTCTGTACCTTATTTTGTAGTAGTGTTCTGTGATTTCCTGTCTGCCTTGTTTGCTGTCTCCTGCCTTGTCTCACCTCCCTGTATTAGTGTATAGTCACCTGTGTTCTGTTGCCTGTTAGCCTATCCCAGTGTTGATTGTGTGTTTCAGTTCACCTGTGTGTAGTGAGTCTTTGTCTATATATATGCCCAGTTGTTTTCAGTTCCTTGTCAGTTCGTCGTCGTGAATGATGTGGTCAGTTCTTTGTGTTTCCCTATAGTTAATTCATAGTTATTCCAAGTCTTAGTTATTTCCTAGTTGTTCCAAGTGATTTCACAGTGGGCGTTTTGAGAATTAAAACCACTTGAATATTCACTCCTCTGCCTGTGCCTGGTTCGTTCTGCACCTGATTCCTACACCTCCAGAACCACATCGTGACAGTGAAAAAACAATGGAATCAACCACTTTCCATCTGGTGTTCTTTGGGCATTTTGGGTTCATATATAGCCAAAATAAAATCAACTCGGAGAGGTTGTACAAGGTTGTCGATCTGCTATTTTGGCTAATTCCAACGACCCTTGGGGGATCCCCGGACCACACTTTGAGAACCACCGGCATACAGAACGCCATCGTGACGGGACGGCGGGACAGAGGGTCGACGTCAGTCTGACTCGGAGACTGTGCCAGGTACATGTACAGTAGGTATATGGTTATGAACACACACTGTCCTGTGCCAGGTACATATATATGGTTATGAACAAACACTGTCCTGTGCCAGGTACATATATATGGTTATGAACAAACACTGTCCTGTGCCAGGTACATATATATGGTTATGAACACACACTGTCCTGTGCCAGGTACATATATATGGTTATGAACACACACTGTCCTGTGCCAGGTACATATATATGGTTATGAACACACACTGTCCTGTGCCAGGTACATATATATGGTTATGAACACACACTGTCCTGTGCCAGGTACATATATATGGTTATGAACACACACTGTCCTGTGCCAGGTACATATATATGGTTATGAACACACACTGTCCTGTGCCAGGTACATATATATGGTTATGAACACACACTGTCCTTTGCCAGGTACATATATATGGTTATGAACACACACTGTCCTGTGCCAGGTACATATATATGGTTATGAACAAACACTGTCCTGTGCCAGGTACATATATATGGTTATGAACAAACACTGTCCTGTGCCAGGTACATATATATGGTTATGAACAAACACTGTCCTGTGCCAGGTACATATATATGGTTATGAACACACACTGTCCTGTGCCAGGTACATATATATGGTTATGAACAAACACTGTCCTGTGCCAGGTACATATATATGGTTATGAACAAACACTGTCCTGTGCCAGGTACATATATATGGTTATGAACACACACTGTCCTGTGCCAGGTACATATATATGGTTATGAACACACACTGTCCTGTGCCAGGTACATATATATGGTTATGAACAAACACTGTCCTGTGCCAGGTACATATATATGGTTATGAACAAACACTGTCCTGTGCCAGGTACATATATATGGTTATGAACAAACACTGTCCTGTGCCAGGTACATATATATGGTTATGAACACACACTGTCCTGTGCCAGGTACATATATATGGTTATGAACAAACACTGTCCTGTGCCAGGTACATATATATGGTTATGAACACACACTGTCCTGTGCCAGGTACATATATATGGTTATGAACAAACACTGTCCTGTGCCAGGTACATATATATGGTTATGAACACACACTGTCCTGTGCCAGGTACATATATATGGTTATGAACACACACTGTCCTGTGCCAGGTACATATATATGGTTATGAACAAACACTGTCCTGTGCCAGGTACATATATATGGTTATGAACACACACTGTCCTGTGCCAGGTACATATATATGGTTATGAACACACACTGTCCTGTGCCAGGTACATATATATGGTTATGAACAAACACTGTCCTGTGCCAGGTACATATATATGGTTATGAACAAACACTGTCCTGTGCCAGGTACATATATATGGTTATGAACACACACTGTCCTGTGCCAGGGGAAATGTAGGTCTCCGAGTTTATTTAGTTTTTTTTGGTATGGATGCTTTTTCTGTCTCTTTTTTTTCTGACATTGCCAAAAATAGCCTCGCTGCCACAGCTGAGCGGCGGTGAGGTGGGTGTGTCTCCCAAACGTCAAGGCATACATTAAGTCAGCTCTGGAGCAGTGTGCGTGTGTGTGCGTGTGCGTGTGCGTATGCGTGTGTGTGTGTGTGTGCTGCTTAATAAACATAAATGGCATTGTGTGAGTGTGGGTGACCGCCCATTAACCTCCCACTGTGTTAGCTGAGGTAGGGATAAAAGTGCCACTGTGCTGGAGAAGGGGAGCACGTCCTCTGCATTAATGAGACCATGCAGCCTCCGTTTCCCCTCAAACGCACGCACGCACACACACACACACACACACACGCACGCACGCACGCACGCACGCACGCACGCACGCACGCACGCACGCACGCACACACACACACACACACACACACACACACACACACACACACACACACACACACACACACACACACACACACACACACACACACACACACACACACACACACACACACACACACACACACACACACACATGACACATGACACCGGCACACAATTAAGGTTTATCTCCAACCCTATAATACCAGTATGACGCCTGAGGGCGTGCATGCATCCGCCATGAGTGACAGCAGACTGCTGGGCGAGCGCTGGCGCATTGGCATGGGGGGGTCAGATCAACATATGGAATGAAGCTGTACTGGCCATATATGGAGCGTGAGTGTGTACAGGGTTTGATGAGGTCAGATTAACATATGGAATGTCAGAACAGGTCAGCTCCATATATGGAGATCTAAGGGTGGCAGTGGGGGCAGTGTCTTGAGTGTACAGGGTTTGACGAGGGCCCAGGCCAGGCCTTAAGACTCCCACATCTTATGCAGATGATGACATCACAGGCTGGCCTCCTCTCCCACGGTTCAGACATGCTGTCTAATTGCATGAGAGAACCCAAATTTGTAGTGTGCGCACACACACACACACACACACACACACACACACACACACACACACACACACACACACACACACACACACACACACACACACACACACACACACACACACACACACACACACACACACACACACACAGTGTTCTATAGGCACTCTACATTCCCAATGGCTCCGGTGTGAGCTGGAGAGGGGGATGAGAGACACACTGAATCATGAAAAGTCCTGCTGGGGAGAACTGCTCAGCTTACAGAAACATGAAGGGGGGCTGGAGAAAATTACTGAGGGAACGAGGGAAATTACAGGAGAAGAGCATATAGAGAGAGAGAGAGAGAGAGAGAGAGAGAGAGAGAGAGAGAGAGAGAGAGAGAGAGAGAGAGAGAAAGAAGACAGACAGACAGACAGACAGACAGACAGACAGACAGACAGACAGACAGACAGACAGACAGACAGACAGACAGACAGACAGACAGACAGACAGACAGACAGACAGACAGACAGACAGACAGACAGACAGACAGACAGAGAGGCTACCATTGAATGCTAGTGCTACTAGAGGCTTTATCCTTCACAGACGGAGGAGCAACAATTGCAACACATTCCTCTCTCTGGCCCTAAGAGAGATAAAAAAGCAATTTGTATTCTATTCCTATTCAGTGTCGCTTGGCCTGTTCCTCTGCCTGCATATTTGTAAACACAGCTTTGTCAGAGCAGCTTAATCTTCCACACACAAACACAGTGCTACAGTGGGGGGTGGGGTGGGGGCGGGTTAGTGGGGTGCACAGGGTCGTTGGGGCGGGGGGAGAGTTAGTAGGGCGCACAGGGTCGTTGGAGCAGGGGGCGGGTTAGTGGGGCGCACAGGGTCGTTGGGGCGGGGGGCGGGTTAGTGGGGCGCACAGGGTCGTTGGGGCGGGGGGCGGGTTAGTGGGGCACACAGGGTCGTTGGGGCGGGGGGGGCGGTTAGTCGGGCGCACATGGTCGTTGGGGCAGGGACGGGTTAGTCGGGCGCACATGGTCGTTGGGGCAGGGACGGGTTAGTGGGGCGCACATGGTCGTTGGGGCAGGGGTCGGGTTAGTAGGGTGCACAGGGTCGTTGGGGCGGGTTAGTGGGGCGCACAGGGTCGTTGGGGCGGGGGGCGGGTTAGTGGGGCGCACAGGGTCGTTGGGGCAGGGGGCCAATTAAGAGGTACTTCCGGGTGCTTCAAATAGCACTGAGCAACTTTCAGTGAAATTCATGAGTGGTAGATATAAAAATCACATTTGTGCCATTGCAGTAGATACATCAATTACATTACATCAACATCAATTAAAGCCTATTATTTAATCCAACGCTCAACGCCATTGCCATAGATCAACGGCAATTGCGCATTTATAGTGCTTTCGATCAATCAAGCCATAATGCTACTTAAGTTAGCATCGGGTTGCTAGCTGTTGTTGTCATAACACTGGGTTCGGGCCACCTCTTAGGTCGTCGGCGCACCATAAAATCATCCATTCTATCTGTTTCTTTCAATCGCCAGTATCTCCTATTCCTTGTCCCAGATGGCATTTTTGGTCAAAACAAGGTTTATTTGATGGCATAGAGCCGACGATGTGGAACCCTCCAGTGCACTGGCCCGGCTTAGATCCTTTTCAAAATAAGAGCTCAACTGGGAAAAATGCTGGCGGGAATTATATCATAATTTGTCAATAATTGCTAGCGTGTGTTAAGTGTTAAGGTCCTATTTAGCATGCAGTATCATGCTGAATACTCACTTTTCAAGGTTTTTTGTTGTATTACATAGACACCAAAAAGTGCTAATGTGTTAAACTCAGTGCCTAGAGGAATACCTGGAAGGATCTATCTATAGGGTGTCCCTGTGGACGTCTGCACTGCATGGGTGAGACACTTTCAATGAAATGGAATATAATATAATATAATATAATATAATATAATATAATAATATAATATAATATAATATAATATAATATAATAAATGGTAAATGGTGCATTTATATAGCGCCTTTATCCAAGGCGCTTTACATAGATTGTGCATTACATACACCGATTCATACACCGATTGCGGCGGAAGCCATGCAAGGTACCAACCAGCACATCGGGACCTGCTCTACCTCCTGAGCCACAGCGGTGAACCTCCTAAACACCTCACGTCATGTGACACAGCAGGCCATGTGGCCGCGTGGAAGGTCCAGGCTGTATGAAGGATTCCATCTAAATGAAGTAATGACAATGCTGCGGTTGTCATTAATGACCCAGCAGCTTTTCTGTTCAACTAAGGCTTCAAAACGGCTCTGGAACCAATATGCCTTTGTCTATAATAATATTATAGACAAAGGCATATTGGTTCCAGATTATGTTTTAGTCAAACGCATCACTGTGACAAGTCCCATAATATAGTTAGCCCTATATAGACTTCATTCGTCATAGAAGCCCAGAATGTGTTGCATCTTATCTGACATTTTAACACTTTTTGAAAATAAAAAAACATTAGCAGAGAGCGAGAAAGAGAGAGAGAGAGAGAGAAAGAGAGACATGAGATAGAGAGAGAGAGAGAGAGAGAGGGAGAGAGAGGGGGGTTCTTGGAAGTGACAGTCATCTAGGTGCACATTCGCTCACAGAGGCGTGAAATTAGGCGGAGCGACACCTGCCAATACACACTGCATTAACGTGCACTGAGGTTCCTCCCACACATACTGTACTGCCCCCTCCACACACACACACACACACACACACACACACACACACACACACACACACACACACACACACCACAGACAACCATCCATCTGCCATTCCTCCATGTTGCCCTTCCTGACATCTCTCTTCATTACGAGCCACCGTTGCCAATTACAGGAATGATAGCTGCTCCCTGTGTGGTCGCCGAGGCCACCAGGATGGCCATGGTCACTTCACACTTCAGAGTTGCTTTTATCAGTCACTCCCCCCGACCCTCCCCCTGTCTCTCTCATTTGGACAGGAAGACTCAGTGGGAGGATTAGTCGAGGATTGGAAGGGACATGACCGCCTGCCCACCTTGAACTACAAGTACCACACACGCAGCCCACCTTGAACTACAAGTACCACACATGCAGGCGCAGCCCACCTTGAACTACAAGTACCACACACGCAGCCCACCTTGAACTACAAGTAGGCTACCACACACGCAGCCCACCTTGAACTACAAGTACCACACACGCAGGCGCAGCCCACCTTGAACTACAAGTACCACACATGCAGGCGCAGCCCACCTTGAACTACAAGTACCACACACGCAGCCCAACTTGAACTACAAGTAGGCTACCGCACACACGCAGCCCACCTTGAACTACAAGTACCACACACGCAGGCGCAGCCCACCTTGAACTACAAGTACCACACACGCAGCCCAACTTGAACTACAAGTACCACACACGCAGCCCAACTTGAACTACAAGTACCACATGTAGTGGCATTTGTTTTCCAAAAATAATTATTTCCAATTTTTCCAATAGCCACATTCACCAGTTTGAAGCAGGCTTGTAATGACACGTAACCATGTGGGCACACACTGTATTTGCACATCCAACGGGCAGAAACTGGACCACTACTCACAGACTCCACGAGGCATGGCTGGTGACGTTAATGGAGTTTACTGAAGAATCCAGCAGTACAGAAAAAGCACACAAAAACGAAATAATTCCTTGCCCAAAGTACAGATTGTCTTCTGTTATCTTGTCTGATAATGATACAGGTTCCAATAACAGGAGGAGACATCAAAAAACACCCGAAAATTACGGTCAAAACTGTCGTGTTCCACACGTCAAACTAGTATCCGTCTTCACTCTTTTTCTTATGTTGCATAACCACCAATTAACCTCCTCAGCTGCGCATCATGAACATTAAGTTAAACTTTAGGGGGCACTCTTTACCAACTGCAAAACAGTTATATATAAGCATGGAAAGCTGCTCACCAACATTAAACTCAAATGCAATGATA
Source organism: Protomyctophum parallelum (assembly GCF_964188405.1). Lineage (NCBI taxonomy): Eukaryota > Metazoa > Chordata > Actinopteri > Myctophiformes > Myctophidae > Protomyctophum > Protomyctophum parallelum. Next base: position 40,419,053 of record NC_139705.1, read on the forward strand.
AGGCAATAATGAAATACAAGAACACATTGAAATACGCATTGTAACCACTTTGGCTCTTCTACCAACACCACACATGCAGCCCACCGGAGCTGCTGGGGGAAGAACGCAAGAAAACAAGCAGAAAGCAAGAAAGAAAGCAAGAAAACAAGCAGAAAGCAAGAAAGAAAGCAAGAAAACAAGCAGAAAGCAAGAAAGAAAGCAAGAAAACAAGTAGAAAGCAATATTGAAAGCAAGAAAACAACCAAAAAGCAAGAACGAAAGCAAGAAAACAACCAGAAAGCAAGAACGAAAGCAAGAAAACAAGCAGAAAGAGAGAACGGAAGCAAGAAAGCAAAAAAGAACAGTTCTGTCCTGACATCACACAGAAACTCCAGTAACCTTGAGTCTGTGTCCGCCAAAGTATTTGAGAGGACAGAATAAAAAAATAAAAGAAACTGCTGAACAAAAAGTCATGGAGTTGGTGGAGCTCTGTGAGGCCATCTTTCAGTCAGTGTGTTGACCATGCAGGTAGACAGGTCAGATGGATGGCACGGCTAAGTCCTCCTTTTGTACGTGTCTATGGAGTTAACGTTACTCTAATTGACCCCCAGGTGTGGTTAGAATTTTCTAATTTGTCTTCCCTGTGTATTTTTGGTTTCTCAAAAGAGGCCCAATCGAAATGACAGTGCTATAGTGACATCACAACATCATCCCCTCTGCTAACCCCTCCCCCTTTATCATACACCAACAGCTGTGGGTGTGGCTTCAGTTCAGGTGGATCACCAACCATCACCACCCAACTGAAAACCAGGCATACTTAATGACCATAATCATATAGATAGATGATCATGTTTGGGGGTGGAAATCACAGCACTTCATCTTTAATTATACTTATATGACAAGTGTTGTTGGTGTAAAGAACTGCAAGCTAACGATGCATGGCAACATTGCTATAGCTTGCAGATCAGTTCTTTGCAGCACGCGCGCGACACCGTCAGTCTAAAACACGCTCAAGCTAAAGTTCACTCTAATATATCAGCCTCCATGTTTTAGTATTTTCTCATTATGGAAAACCGATAAAGAGCCATAATTTGACGCTGACAGCCTGTCCCCTTTGCGGGGAAATCTATACCCCAGAAGATGAGACCGGCGTTAACTTTAACTGTCCCCTCGTGCACATACTTTTGATGGTGCACGTGTGGAGAGCTGCAGAGAGCCCCGCCCCCGGACAAAATATAGAAACAAAGAGAGTTTTGGAAAGACATGGGTGGGTGTGTGTGAGGGGGGGGGGGGGGGCAGGTCTGCCACAATCAGACAGAGAGACACACACACACACACACACACAGCGGGCAGATGGAGGAGCCCCCAGGCTGCTGTGTGATGAAGACAGTGGGGAACGCAACCCACCGAGGAGAGGAGAGGAGAGGAGAGGAGAGGAGAGGAGAGGAGAGGAGAGGAGAGGAGAGGAGAGGAGAGGAGAGGAGAGGAGAGGAGAGGAGAGGAGAGGAGAAAGGGAGGATGTGAAGAGAGGAGAGAGAGAGAGAGAGAGAGAGAGAGAGAGAGAGAGAGAGAGAGAGAGAGAGAGAGAGAGAGAGAGAGAGAGAGAAAGAAAGAGAGAGAGAGAGAGAGAGAGAGAGAGAGCGAGAGAGAGTGTGAGCCAAAAGAGGGACTGGAAAGCAAATGAAAAGTGACACTTTAATTCGGAGGGCTTCTTCTGGCTGAGTTATTATGAGATGTTTGTAAGCTGGCTTGTTCATGCATCTCTCCTGGCTTTGTGCCTGCCTGCCTCTCTCTCTCTCTCTCCCTCTCTCTCTCTCCCTCTTTCTGAGGCCTGTGGTGCTAACCTGCCGTTATCTGAGCCACACAGCGGGGTAGGGGGGTACCCCCCCCCCCCCCCCCGCCTTCCTGTTCTCATCCTTCCACTTCCAACATGGCCGCCAACATTGCCATCTCCTCCTCCACTGTCGCCAACGCGCTGAAGTGTCTCTGAGTCTGTCTGGGTACCGTGGGCTTTGATGATGAGGTGCATGGTCCTACCCCCCCCCCCCCCCACCCCCCCCCCCATCTCCTCTCCTCTCCTGCAAACCCTGCCCAAACCCCCCTAATTAATTGTGATTACTCTAATGTGGAGAGACGGGAGGTGAAGTCTTCACCAGAGGACAGGTACTGACACACTGCGGAGCGAGAGAGAGAGAGAGAGAGAGAGAGAGAGAGAGACAGGCGGGGGGGGGGGGGGGGGGGGGTGAAGTGAAGAGCGACTGAGGCTGAAATGATTTGACATTCTGGGTGGACTTAGATCTGTGTTTGAAGACGGGAGCCTGACTGGGTTATGTGATTTCATCTGTAGGAGCAGTAACACAGAGTGTGTGTGCGTGTGTGTATGTATATGTATGTATGTATGTATGTATGTATGTATGCGTGCGTGCGTGCGTGCGTGCGTGCGTGCGTGCGTGCGTGCGTGCGAGAGAGAGGCTGGGCAGACAGACAGCACAGAGAGGAAGGGAATTACAGTCAAGGCTCACACATCAGAAACATGAGGCTGAGACCAACCTGTACTACCAGACACTTGTACTGTACAACCTGGCAGACACCATGATAGAACGAGAGAGAGAGAGAGAGAGTCTTACTAATGCAGTCAGACAGATGGATAGAAGACGCTCACATACAAAAATAGTCAAAGACAATGAGGTACGGGCATCTGAGCCAGACAGGAGCACACATAGATGGATTGTCTGAATACACACGCTAATAAGGAATGCAATGAGAAAGAAAAAGAAACCCCATGGAACAAAGTCAATGAGAGAAAGAGAGAGAGTAAGAGTGAGAGAGAGAGAGAGAGAGGTGCAGCAGTTGAAGCTGGGCCTCTGGAGGGTGTAATATATAGCATCGTTTCAATCTCTCAACAGCTTCCTTTTTTCACATGCTCCCTCCCTCCCTCCCTCCCTCCCTCCCTCCCTCCCTCCCTCCCTCCTTCCCTTCCTGCTGAGAGGACGTCCAGAGATGCCTCCGTCCTTCGGAGACGCTCAACATGATATAACCCATTCTGACCTGAGATCAGATTCATACGAGGTTTCCGCCGGACACACACTGGTCTGATGAACCCATTCTGACCTGAGATCAGATTCTAAAAATGTCAGTCGCTCTTCGATTTTTCAAAAATAGCAGACCTACAAGCTCGTATCGCGCCACTCGGTGGTGCGATATGAGCTTGTAGATCTGCTATTTTTAAATAGCTAAAGCATAACATCAAAATGGGTGCCCGGTCAGAATGGGATAAGGTGCCTCGTCTCCAGACATCACAGCCTGCAAATCTGGACGCTTAGTTATTTGTGGCTGACGGCGTGGTGCGTTCGTTGGTTCACTCCTACACGGTCCCGCTGGAATCTCAAGGTTACAAATCGTGTAAACGGAATGCCTGACGCCGATCCCAGCGCTGCGTTTCTCCATTTCCATTTCATCTGCAAGCCCCCCCCCCCCCCCCCCCTCCCCCACACACACACACACACACACACTTCTGTCTGTCCCAGAGGTTCGAGACCGCTGGTTGATTTATATGCCGCACGCGCCATTAATCCCGCAACCATGCATGGCTCTGATGAATAATTGATCTGGGTGCTAGTGTAACTAAATCCGTCAAAAACAATGACACTGTATAGGCCTATAGCCCGCTCCTCCATCTCCATCTATGCCTGCCTCTGTCTCTCTCTCTCCATCTCCATCTCTCGCTGTCCCTCGGTACTGTACGCGTGCATGCATGCACGCACACACACACACTGTAGAGAGTTCCATGGAAAAAACTTTACCTGGTGTGCCATTTTATGCACCATGTTTCGTGCCGGTGTTGCACACTGGAAATAGCAGATGTACAAGCTCAACGTGTCGCAGTGTAATGCACTGTTGTGAGCTGGTAGATCGTATAGCTATTTTCAGCGTGCAACACCGGCCAGCACGCAACTGTATACAGTAAATCAGCCTTTTCTGTTGAATGTTGTTCTCTCTGTCTTCTCGGGGTGAGTATAGAGCCAGAGAGTCATGTTTTGATCTCCACATGTGATGCAGGCGTTTTGCCACCAGAGGGAGTTTTTTCCCCCCCTGTGACAACTCACAGCCAGGCCTCTTGCCTGAGTTGCCTCCACACTTGTCTCCCTCCTCCCTGAAATATGAAGCTGTAGTTGACAGCACTGTGACAACGCTGGCACGTCCACACACACACACACACACACACACACACACCCACACACACACACACAGCTGGCAGCGGGCACGTGGCTGACCTCGGATCAGCCGTCCACTCTCCGTCTAGACCGTTAACAAACAGCTGTTGGGGTGTGGAGCAGTAGGGGGGGGGGGTGGTGGGGGTGGGGACAATGACCCTTAATTTATGTCGGTCCTGCCCCCCCCCCACACCCCCTCCCTGTCCATGCCAAGCCGCTGTCGCTTTGACTTGTTTTTGCATAGTGCGTTTAAAGTAATAAGTACAGTATCTCCTTGAATGCCACAGAGCTATAAATCAGAGGGGAATGGACCTGTCGTCTTAGTAAACAATGCATGAGCCCAGTTATCATTAAAAACTAAAAGAGTTCTGCGCCCCGAGGCCCGGCCATGCATGCTGATGAGGGCAGGCCGGCCCAACCAATCTCCTTGGCTCGCCCTGGGCCCGGCTCACACACACGCACACACACACACACACGCACGCACGCAGGCACGCAGGCACGCAGGCAGGCAGGCAGGCAGGCAGGCACGCACGCATGCGCACACACACACACACGCACACGCACACGCACACGCAAACATAAATATTACCCTGAAAGAAGATTTGATTGTATATACAGGGCAGACAGAGTCTGAGTCTTGATTCAAAACTTTTGAGGTAGTCAAACACTGTTTTTGGGTATGTCAAGGTGTGTTTGTGTGTGTGTGTGTGTGTGTGTGTGTGTGTGTGTGTGTGTGTGTGTGTGTGTGTGTGTGTGTGTGTGTGCGTGCGTGCGTGCGTGTGAGAGAGCGAGCTGTAGAGAACACAGTCACACATGCACACTATAGTGGCTCTCCGCTGAAGACCTTGAAAAGCATAGTGTACTGTAACTGTATGTTGATTCCCTATGAGCACAATGCAAGGATAATGGCAGTATAAATGACACTTTGATTATGATATTCACACTGCACAATGACCGCTGCTGACAAACGGCATGGCATCCGCCAGCCGT
>NC_139705.1:40429235-40431697 GCF_964188405.1 Protomyctophum parallelum
TTGCTATTACTGGCACGAGCAATGGCAGCATGCAGTAGATTGGAGCGGGATATTGAATTTCATGTTCTTTGAAATGGAGTCTGAATGTGATATTTGTCTTTCGCCTCTGAATAGCAGTCATCCCCCCTCCACCTCCACCTCAATTCTCTTCTCTTTCAATCCAGATACTGGCACATTCACTTAACCAGCGCGTCATAGACTAGGCTACGTTATTAAATACTGTTATGTTTAGTTGACCCAGCTCCCCCACTGCTCTATATTTGGCTTTTATTTTCTCCCCCCTATATACAGCTTTAATGTTTGTCTTGTCTGAACAAACATTAAAAATGCCATTGACAATGAACAGAGAATTTACGTCATATTTGTCTGAGCAAATCGGCTGGATATGTATGTCGATGGAACCCTCGGCCAATAAGGGTCCACCATGCCTTGATGATGATGTACGATGATGCACGATGATTAGAGCGCCCCTCACTTCACACGGGTGTGATTTATTTTCCTCTACACTGAACAAAATCTCAGAAAAAATATTTCCTATTTTCACCGAACATTCCCCCCATAGGATAGAAGCTATATAGGGTTCATGATGTGATGATGGACTGAAGGCATGTCCCATGAGGGACGAAGGTAAATCACATGTCTCCCTCTCCACTCCTGTCCCCTCCCACAGATAGGAGGCGGCATCCACTGCCATTTGTTCAGTAGTGATAGTATAGTTCATAGTCAGTGTTTTATAGTTTGTTGATGCTATTTCTGTGGTGATTAATTAGGTATAGGACTACATTGGGGTTTGTGTTATATCCTTTTAACCTTGATGTCTGTGTCTGCAAGTGCCGTTTACATCTCTGACTAATCAATCAATCAATCAATCAATCAGCAGACATCTATAGATGTCTCCTGATTGATTGATTGATACATACCTGCTGGGGGAAGAGAAAAAAAGTGCTTCTCATCTCATCCCATTTGATTTTACACAAAAGAGAGCATCAGTTTGAGCGTGCACATATACTTATACGTCTGTCTGTGTGCACGTGTGCACGAGCAGTATACTATGTGCGCGCTTGCGTTCTCATGTGTGTAAATAAAGACGCTAGAGATAATGAGTGTATGGAGACAGGAAGTGAAGAGAGAGAGAGAGAGACAGAGAGTTACAGTAGAGAGAGAGAGAGAGAGAGAGAGAGAGAGAGAGAGAGAGAGAGAGAGAGAGAGAGAGAGACAGAGAGTTACAGTAGAGAGAGAGAGAGAGAGAGAGGAGTGGGGAGTGAGGGAGGAGTGTGTTAAATGAGTGTGAGATGTGCTGAGGTTGTCGTGTTTGTTCTGTAATAGTGTGTTGCCGCAGAGAGCTGCCACCTCAGGTGGGTGATTAGCAGTAATTATATAATTTACACAGAATGTGATAATAAACACACAGAGGGAATCGACTCCATCATCACTGCTGACTCCACTGCTCCAATACACATACATATACGCACAGTACAGTACATATATGGATACAGTGTGTGCGCGCCGTGCGTGTGTGTATTCGTGTGTGCACACACACACACACACACACACACACACACACACACACACACACACACACACACACACACACACACACACACACACACACACACACACACACAACACACACACACACACACACACAAGCAGCTGGGTGCGACTGCCAACACACAGAGAGAGGGGGCTTCCGCATAATTCTGTTGCTATAAAAAGTCTCTTAATGGAACACACACTCCTGTCCTCCGCTCACACCTGTGAGCACAAAGCCATTTTGCCTGGGTGACACACGGTAACGGCCAATAAAACAACTGCTGACTCGCTCCCCCAAAAGCAGCCGAGGGGAGCGGAGGGACAAATGAACACAAACTCACAGTAAAAAGCTTTCTCCCAGGAGGACTGGGAGCTGTTCTACAGGCCTACACTCTGCTTCCTGCTTGACTGAGGAACGCAGAGAGAGAGGGAGAGAAGAGAGAGAGAGAGAGGGAGGGAGGGAGGGGGGGGGGGGGGGGGGGGGTCACTACATCCCTCAGCACTATTGGACAGCGACTGAACTGGCCTTTTTATCCCTGGGTCCACTGAGATTAAAGGGGAAATAAGTGTGTACATGTGTACGCGAACGCGTGCATGTGTGTGTGTGTGTGTGGTGTGTGTGTGTTTGCGTACATGTGAAGGTGTGCTAATTTGTGTGTGTGTGTAGCTGTGTGCTCATGTAAGTGTATCTACATGCCTCAGTGTGTTTGTATGTCAAAGTAACCTCTAACAACACGTCCACGTGGGGCCGATGCTTGGAGCGCCATGCACGCGTGTGAGAGAGATAGAGAGAGAGAGAGACAAAGACAGAGAGAGAGAGAGAGAGAGAGAGAGAGAGAGAGAGAGAGAGAGAGAGAGAGAGATGAGAGAGAGAGAGAGAGAGAGAGAGAGGTGTCCGATGAATGAGACAGCCAAAAGCGGGGACTCAC
>NC_139705.1:40431897-40541897 GCF_964188405.1 Protomyctophum parallelum
ACCGGGAATCAAATTATCTGTAGTGTCTGTCGACCTGGCACCGTGCCCAGAGTGCCCACAATATATCTCCCCCTTGCATGTTAGAATTGGACAGGCACTCGCACGGCCAAACCTCGCTCCACCGTAACAAACTGTCCTCTCTCTCTCTGGCTATCTACCGAGACTGTTCTCCTTCATCCAGCCCCTTGAAAACACGCGTGCACACACACACACACACACACACACACACACACACACACACACACACACACACACACACACACACACACACCACAACACAACACAACACAACACACACACACACACATGCACGTACAAATGCATGCATGCAGACACACACACGCCTCGTTGTAAAAGTTCGAAACATATAACTCTTCAGCGCATCTGAGGACTTAACCAACGGTTGATGAGAGATTATACATAATAAATCAAACGAGGTTTAGATTTATATCTCCAGCGGTCTCTCTGTTGCTGGAACAGCCGATGCCTGTAAATCAGTCCAGTCTGAACAGAGGGCCAACCCAGTGAATTGGCAGCGCCGCCCCAGACACCATGGAAAATGAAAAACACCCCCCTCCTCCGCCCCACCCCCTCAAAAAACCCTGAACAAAGCAAAGCAAATTATGCTCTGGAAAGTAAAAACAAAAAAGGGGTGAGAAAAAAGGACATGCAAGTGTTATGGAAATGTGTCTAAAAATAGCGACGCTCATTGTAAATAAACAAAAACACTTGATAAACAGGCCCTGAAGAGGGGATTTAATTAGCCACGTTGGACCGCGTAAACACAGCCATGCATCAAGTTCATGAGGAGAACAGCAACGGAGGGCCACGCACGCACAGCATCTTGGCTCTCCACTATACAGCCTGTATCCTGACATCCTGACTCTGCAGAGGACAAAGACTGAAGGACGTGTTTAGATAAGGATGCAGGGCAGAGGTTACGAGGGACAAAAAGAGAAAGAAAGAAAGAAAGAAAGAAAGAAAGAAAGAAAGAAAGAAAGAAAGAAATAAAGCACACTAAGTCCTTTGTAGTTATAATGTCCCTCCTTGTGCACGTGTCTGAGAAAGGGCGTGCACATGCATGGCACGCATGGTTCCTTTCCCGTGCGTGCACGAACGTGCGTGCGTGCGTGTCTCTCGCTGACTGAAGACTCGGTGTCTGTTGATGCTAAAGCCAACCGGCCCGGGCTCACGGCCAAAGGCATTAAGTGGAATCGAATTCCACCAAACTAGCTTTAATCAGCAGGTTTTTAAGGTTAGAATTACTCTCTCTCTCTCTCTCTCTCTCTCTCTCTCTCCTCCAGCCCGCTGGCCAAGGTTAAAGCAGACACAGGCAGGGCTGGGCTGAGCTAATGGGATGGAAGGGTGGCACGAAGCCTCCGGCATGCCACCAAATACCAGGCACGGACCGAACACACACACACACACACACACACACACACACCCTACGCACGTTAGGATGTTTACAGTACGTGTGTGTGTGTGTGTGTGTGTGTGTGTGTGTGTGTGTGTGTGTGTGTGTGTGTGTGTGTGTGACACATGCATAATGCACACACAGACACAAATTCTCCAATGGACCGTGTCACAGCTATAGCCCACATGTAAAATCATCATCATCATCATCATCTTCATCACAGCCAGACGGGCGAAAGAAAGAAAGAAAGAAAGAAAAAACAAACCCTTTGGGCAATCTGTGACGGGAAGTAAAGGAAAAGGCACTGCTGTTGCTGTTGCACGTTCAACGCACTTAGCCGTGTCCTTATAGCGGATCGATCCTGTGACATCACAAACTATAAATAGTGGCGGGTGTAGGTATAGGGTGACAGCATGGATGCAGGCCATAAATGTAAATGTGGAAGGCTTTTATGAGCTCCAGTCTGTGCCGACACACCCTCTGAATGCCACGCTGCTGCTGCTGCTGCTGCTGCCGCGCCACATGTTCTGCTCTTTACAACACACCGCACCAATCCTCAAACATTTCACACAGTCATTCTGAGGCAATTGTGTATAAAGCGACGTGGGGTAGTTTCAGGGCTTGTAAAAGAAAAGTGCTCAAGTGGCCGTAGAGAGGCAGGGGTTTCTCAAAGTGGGGTCCGGGGACCCCTTGATGAGCGCGCGCGTGTGTGTGTGTGTGTGTGTGTCCTAGGGGTTCCCCAGCAAAATGTGTAGCATCACAACTGAAGTTCTAATCTAGACTAATACGCAGTCATATTAGTGCCAGGCTATTATGCACATGCACATGCACATGCACATGCACATGCACATGCACATGCACATGCACATGCACATGCACATGCACATGCACATGCACATGCACATGCACATGCACATGCACATGCACATGCACATGCACATGCACATGCACATGCACATGCACATGCACATGCACATGCACACGCACCAACCCACGCACACCTTGACTTTTTATTGTCTCGTTATACTGCAGCCACAGCGAGGCCATGATTGGCTGAATCCAGAGGCTGTTCAGTGAAACACAATGACCGTGTTCAAGGTCAAGGTCAAACACATAGAGATGCTATGATGAGTGGATGATGAATGAGTGAGTGAGCTGTTTCATTTGGTTTCTCTCTTTAATGCAGAGCGAGTCTCTCTCTCTCTCTCTCTCTCTCTGTGTTCACAAAGGGCGAGCGCAGAAAACCTTGCCTTGACCTCGGCCCGTTGACGGCAGAACGACGCATTGATGTCAGCCAACAAAGAACTTGGCTTCTTTCAACTGCGACGCCTGCAGTGCTCCTGTCAGCTTCTAAAAAAGCCACACAGTGCTTCTAACACACACACGCACACGCACACACACACACACACACACAGGCTGTGTGCCCCACCGCCCCAAAAAACAGCAAGCTAACATACAATCTCTTGGCGCCCCCCTCACTTTTTCATGTCTCTTATCTCTATCCTCTCCACCCTTCTCTGACTTTGCACGGATAAAAAAAAAAAAAACAACAACCACAACGGTGCCCTTCCTTTGGAGATGCACTGCAGATTAAATTACCTCAAGTGAAGTCTTGTGCTAATACGCCGTCTTGATGCTTTGCATCGCATCACATCTTAACCCATTTTGACATGAGATCAGATTCTATAAATGTCTTCTACATCCTGACAGTTTTCTGAAAAAGCTATGTTTCTATGTCAGTCGATTTTTCAAAAATAGCAGACCTACAAGCTCGTAGCGTGCCACTCGGTGGCGCGCTATGAGCTTGTAGATCTGCTATTTTTCAATAGCTAAAGCATAACATAATGCCAACACCAAAAGGGGTTCCCGCCCAGAATGGATTAATAAAGCTGTGACTGTAGTCAGCACGGCACAGTGGGCGGAGAGAGATGAACAAATTATACAGATGCGTGGCGGGGCGCTGGCCTGTACCAGCGTACAGTATATAGTATGCTAAGTATAACGCACACCAAAATGCATGAGCAGCAAATGGAAAACGGGTCATTATCTTGAGAATGGCGCTTCCTTATCGGCTGACCTTTGGGCCGACCTCCAGATTGCCTTGTCTTTTGGGCAGACGGTGGTGAAAACAGGTCGTCCAATGAGTAATGAGCGTTTGTTTGCACGGCGGTGCCCGCGGGCCCGTCGTCCATGACGGGCCACTTCATTCCATTAACCCCTTCAGACCTGAAAGCGATTCTACAAATTAATGCCTTCCAAATCTTTGTCTGTATCTGTATTTGGCTTCGGACCCCCATCTGAAAATATGTTGTTCCAGGGACCCCCCAGAAGCAAAGATTTGAGTTAAAAATGTTCACTCTATATTCAAAGATTTCTCCCACATTTTCACAAATTTTAAAAACAAAATAGCAGATCTACAAGCTCGTAGCGCGGCACTCGGTGCCGCTCTATGAGCTTGTAGATCTGCTATTTTTCCAATAGCTAAAGCATAACACATAATGCTCACGACACCAAAAAGGGTTCCCGCCCAAAATGGGTTAAAAGGAGAGTAATGGATAAAGCAATCAGGGTATCGGCCCACGCTTTAAAGACGATGGGTCACGGGAGTCAGGTTGGAGCTGTCATCTTCTGAGAGCTGGAAACGGCTGAGTCTACAGAGAAGACTTAAAGGGTGCGCCCCGGCTCGCCGCCGCCGGCTTTAGGCGAAACCCAAATGCAAGGGCTGGACAGTAGCCAATGGGATTTATCTCCACACGACAAGGGTGTGGGGAGACCTCCCCCCATTAGAGAAGAGTTTTATTGTTAGATAAGATTCAGTATACATTATTCTGTAGAGAACAGTGGAGAGACCGAGAGAGTGACACTTTTGATCTGAATAGTTTCTTATTGGAGACACATTTCTAGCCAGTGAATGTCACAGTACGCTCCTCTGCCCATGGACTTTGTCTGTGTTTAGGGACTTTTACTTGTATTTGTGGTCTGTACCTTATTTTGTAGTAGTGTTCTGTGATTTCCTGTCTGCCTTGTTTGCTGTCTCCTGCCTTGTCTCACATCCCTGTATTAGTGTATAGTCACCTGTGTTCTGTTGCCTGTTAGCCTATCCCAGTGTTGATTGTGTGTTTCAGTTCACCTGTGTGTAGTGAGTCTTTGTCTATATATATGCCCAGTTGTTTTCAGTTCCTTGTCAGTTTGTCGTCGTGAATGATGTGGTCAGTTCTTTGTGTTTCCCTATAGTTAATTCATAGTTATTCCAAGTCTTAGTTATTTCCTAGTTGTTCCAAGTGATTTCACAGTGGGCGTTTTGAGAATTAAAACCACTTGAATATTCACTCCTCTGCCTGTGCCTGGTTCGTTCTGCACCTGATTCCTACACCTCCAGAACCACATCGTGACAGTGAAAAAACAATGGAATCAACCACTTTCCATCTGGTGTTCTTTGGGCATTTTGGGTTCATATATAGCCAAAATAAAATCAACTCGGAGAGGTTGTACAAGGTTGTCGATCTGCTATTTTGGCTAATTCCAACGACCCTTGGGGGATCCCCGGACCACACTTTGAGAACCACCGGCATACAGAACGCCATCGTGACGGGACGGCGGGACAGAGGGTCGACGTCAGTCTGACTCGGAGACTGTGCCAGGTACATGTACAGTAGGTTATGAACACACACTGTCCTGTGCCAGGTACATATATATGGTTATGAACACACACTGTCCTGTGCCAGGTACATGTACAGTAGGTTATGAACAAACACTGTCCTTTGCCAGGTACATATATATGGTTATGAACAAACACTGTCCTGTGCCAGGTACATATATATGGTTATGAACACACACTGTCCTGTGCCAGGTACATATATATGGTTATGAACACACACTGTCCTTTGCCAGGTACATATATATGGTTATGAACACACACTGTCCTGTGCCAGGTACATATATATGGTTATGAACAAACACTGTCCTGTGCCAGGTACATATATATGGTTATGAACAAACACTGTCCTGTGCCAGGTACATATATATGGTTATGAACAAACACTGTCCTGTGCCAGGTACATATATATGGTTATGAACACACACTGTCCTGTGCCAGGTACATATATATGGTTATGAACAAACACTGTCCTGTGCCAGGTACATATATATGGTTATGAACACACACTGTCCTGTGCCAGGTACATATATATGGTTATGAACAAACACTGTCCTGTGCCAGGTACATATATATGGTTATGAACACACACTGTCCTGTGCCAGGTACATATATATGGTTATGAACACACACTGTCCTGTGCCAGGTACATATATATGGTTATGAACACACACTGTCCTGTGCCAGGTACATATATATGGTTATGAACAAACACTGTCCTGTGCCAGGTACATATATATGGTTATGAACACACACTGTCCTGTGCCAGGTACATATATATGGTTATGAACAAACACTGTCCTGTGCCAGGTACATATATATGGTTATGAACAAACACTGTCCTGTGCCAGGTACATATATATGGTTATGAACACACACTGTCCTGTGCCAGGGGAAATGTAGGTCTCCGAGTTTATTTAGTTTTTTTTGGTATGGATGCTTTTTCTGTCTCTTTTTTTTCTGACATTGCCAAAAATAGCCTCGCTGCCACAGCTGAGCGGCGGTGAGGTGGGTGTGTCTCCCAAACGTCAAGGCATACATTAAGTCAGCTCTGGAGCAGTGTGCGTGTGTGTGCGTGTGCGTATGCGTGTGTGTGTGTGTGTGTGTGTGTGCTGCTTAATAAACATAAATGGCATTGTGTGAGTGTGGGTGACCGCCCATTAACCTCCCACTGTGTTAGCTGAGGTAGGGATAAAAGTGCCACTGTGCTGGAGAAGGGGAGCACGTCCTCTGCATTAATGAGACCATGCAGCCTCCGTTTCCCCTCAAACGCACGCACGCACGCACACACACACACACACACACACACACACACACACACACACACACACACACACACACACACACACACACACACACACACACACACACACACACACACACACACACACACACACACACACACACACGCACGCACGCATGCACGCTCACACACACACACACACACACACACACACACACACACACACACACACACACACACACACACACACACACACACACACACACACACACACACACACACACACACACACACACATGACACATGACACCGGCACACAATTAAGGTTTATCTCCAACCCTATAATACCAGTATGACGCCTGAGGGCGTGCATGCATCCGCCATGAGTGACAGCAGACTGCTGGGCGAGCGCTGGCGCATTGGCATGGGGGGGTCAGATCAACATATGGAATGAAGCTGTACTGGCCATATATGGAGCGTGAGTGTGTACAGGGTTTGATGAGGTCAGATTAACATATGGAATGTCAGAACAGGTCAGCTCCATATATGGAGATCTAAGGGTGGCAGTGGGGGCAGTGTCTTGAGTGTACAGGGTTTGACGAGGGCCCAGGCCAGGCCTTAAGACTCCCACATCTTATGCAGATGATGACATCACAGGCTGGCCTCCTCTCCCACGGTTCAGACATGCTGTCTAATTGCATGAGAGAACCCAAATTTGTAGTGTGGACACACACACACACACACACACACACACACACACACACACACACACACACACACACACACACACACACACACACACACACACACACACACACACACACACACACACACACACACACACACACACACAGTGTTCTATAGGCACTCTACATTCCCAATGGCTCCGGTGTGAGCTGGAGAGGGGGATGAGAGACACACTGAATCATGAAAAGTCCTGCTGGGGAGAACTGCTCAGCTTACAGAAACATGAAGGGGGGCTGGAGAAAATTACTGAGGGAACGAGGGAAATTACAGGAGAAGAGCATATATAGAGAGAGAGAGAGAGAGAGAGAGAGAGAGAGAGAGAGAGAGAGAGAGAGAGAGAGAGAGAGAGAGAGAGAGAGAGAGAGAAAGAAGACAGACAGACAGACAGACAGACAGACAGACAGACAGACAGACAGACAGACAGACAGACAGACAGACAGACAGACAGACAGACAGACAGACAGACAGACAGACAGACAGACAGACAGACAGAGAGAGAGGCTACCATTGAATGCTAGTGCTACTAGAGGCTTTATCCTTCACAGACGGAGGAGCAACAATTGCAACACATTTCCTCTCTCTGGCCCTAAGAGAGATAAAAAAGCAATTTGTATTCTATTCCTATTCAGTGTCGCTTGGCCTGTTCCTCTGCCTGCATATTTGTAAACACAGCTTTGTCAGAGCAGCTTAATCTTCCACACACAAACACAGTGCTACAGTGGGGGGTGGGGTGGGGGCGGGTTAGTGGGGTGCACAGGGTCGTTGGGGCGGGGGGAGAGTTAGTAGGGCGCACAGGGTCGTTGGAGCAGGGGGCGGGTTAGTGGGGCGCACAGGGTCGTTGGGGCGGGTTAGTGGGGCGCACAGGGTCGTTGGGGCGGGGGGCGGGTTAGTGGGGCACACAGGGTCGTTGGGGCGGGGGGGCGGTTAGTCGGGCGCACATGGTCGTTGGGGCAGGGACGGGTTAGTGGGGCGCACATGGTCGTTGGGGCAGGGGTCGGGTTAGTAGGGTGCACAGGGTCGTTGGGGCGGGTTAGTGGGGCGCACAGGGTCGTTGGGGCGGGGGGCGGGTTAGTGGGGCACACAGGGTCGTTGGGGCAGGGGGCCAATTAAGAGGTACTTCCGGGTGCTTCAAATAGCACTGAGCAACTTTCAGTGAAATTCATGAGTGGTAGATATAAAAATCACATTTGTGCCATTGCAGTAGATACATCAATTACATTACATCAACATCAATTAAAGCCTATTATTTAAATTATTATTGGATTATTATTATCCAACGCTCAACGCCATTGCCATAGATCAACGGCAATTGCGCATTTATAGTGCTTTCGATCAATCAAGCCATAATGCTACTTAAGTTAGCATCGGGTTGCTAGCTGTTGTTGTCATAACACTGGGTCGCCAACTCTTAGGTCGTCGGCACCATAAAATCATCCATTCTATCTGTTTCTTTCAATCGCCAGTATCTCCTATTCCTTGTCCCAGATGGCATTTTTGGTCAAAACAAGGTTTATTTGATGGCATAGAGCCGACGATGTGGAACCCTCCAGTGCACTGGCCCGGCTTAGATCCTTTTCAAAATAAGAGCTCAACTGGGAAAAATGCTGGCGGGAATTATATCATAATTTGTCAATAATTGCTAGCGGTGTGTTAAGTGTTAAGGTCCTATTTAGCATGCAGTATCATGCTGAATACTCACTTTTCAAGGTTTTAAAGAAAAAAATACCATGACATTAGATGTTTTTTGTTGTATTACATAGACACCAAAAAGTGCTAATGTGTTAAACTCAGTGCCTAGAGGAATACCTGGAAGGATCTATCTATAGGGTGTCCCTGTGGACGTCTGCACTGCATGGGTGAGACACTTTCAATGGAATGGAATATAATATAATATAATATAATATAATATAATATAATATAATATAATATAATATAATATAATATAATATATGGTAAATGGTGCATTTATATAGCGCCTTTATCCAAGGCGCTTTACATAGATTGTGCATTACATACACCGATTCATACACCGATTGCGGCGGAAGCCATGCAAGGTACCAACCAGCACATCGGGACCTGCTCTACCTCCTGAGCCACAGCGTGAACCTCCTAAACACCTCACGTCATGTGACACAGCAGGCCATGTGGCCGCGTGGAAGGTCCAGGCTGTATGAAGGATTCCATCTAAATGAAGTAATGACAATGCTGCGGTTGTCATTAATGACCCAGCAGCTTTTCTGTTCAACTAAGGCTTCAAAACGGCTCTGGAACCAATATGCCTTTGTCTATAATAATATTATAGACAAAGGCATATTGGTTCCAGATTATGTTTTAGTCAAACGCATCACTGTGACAAGTCCCATAATATAGTTAGCCCTATATAGACTTCATTCGTCATAGAAGCCCAGAATGTGTTGCATCTTATCTGACATTTTAACACTTTTTGAAAATAAAAAAACATTAGCAGAGAGCGAGAAAGAGAGAGAGAGAGAGAGAAAGAGAGACATGAGATAGAGAGAGAGAGAGAGAGAGAGAGAGAGAGAGAGAGAGAGGGAGAGAGAGGGGGGTTCTTGGAAGTGACAGTCATCTAGGTGCACATTCGCTCACAGAGGCGTGAAATTAGGCGGAGCGACACCTGCCAATACACACTGCATTAACGTGCACTGAGGTTCCTCCCACACATACTGTACTGCCCCCTCCACACACACACACACACACACACACACACACACACACACACACACACACACACACACACACACACACACACACACAGACAACCATCCCATCTGCCATTCCTCCATGTTGCCCTTCCTGACATCTCTCTTCATTACGAGCCACCGTTGCCAATTACTGAATGATAGCTGCTCCCTGTGTGGTCGCCGAGGCCACCAGGATGGCCATGGTCACTTCACACTTCAGAGTTGCTTTTATCAGTCACTCCCCCGACCCTCCCCCTGTCTCTCTCATTTGGACAGGAAGACTCAGTGGGAGGATTAGTCGAGGATTGGAAGGGACATGACCGCCTGCCCACCTTGAACTACAAGTACCACACACGCAGCCCACCTTGAACTACAAGTACCACACATGCAGGCGCAGCCCACCTTGAACTACAAGTACCACACACGCAGCCCACCTTGAACTACAAGTAGGCTACCACACACGCAGCCCACCTTGAACTACAAGTACCACACACGCAGGCGCAGCCCACCTTGAACTACAAGTACCACACACGCAGGCGCAGCCCACCTTGAACTACAAGTACCACACACGCAGCCCAACTTGAACTACAAGTAGGCTACCGCACACACGCAGCCCACCTTGAACTACAAGTACCACACACGCAGGCGCAGCCCACCTTGAACTACAAGTACCACACACGCAGCCCAACTTGAACTACAAGTACCACACACGCAGCCCATCTTGAACTACAAGTACCACATGTAGTGGCATTTGTTTTCCAAAAATAATTATTTCCAATTTTTCCAATAGCCACATTCACCAGTTTGAAGCAGGCTTGTAATGACACGTAACCATGTGGGCACACACTGTATTTGCACATCCAACGGGCAGAAACTGGACCACTACTCACAGACTCCACGAGGCATGGCTGGTGACGTTAATGGAGTTTACTGAAGAATCCAGCAGTACAGAAAAAGCACACAAAAACGAAATAATTCCTTGCCCAAAGTACAGATTGTCTTCTGTTATCTTGTCTGATAATGATACAGGTTCCAATAACAGGAGGAGACATCAAAAAACACCCGAAAATTACGGTCAAAACTGTCGTGTTCCACACGTCAAACTAGTATCCGTCTTCACTCTTTTTCTTATGTTGCATAACCACCAATTAACCTCCTCAGCTGCGCATCATGAACATTAAGTTAAACTTTAGGGGGCACTCTTTACCAACTGCAAAACAGTTATATATAAGCATGGAAAGCTGCTCACCAACATTAAACTCAAATGCAATGATAAGGCAATAATGAAATACAAGAACACATTGAAATACGCATTGTAACCACTTTGGCTCTTCTACCAACACCACACATGCAGCCCACCGGAGCTGCTGGGGGAAGAACGCAAGAAAACAAGCAGAAAGCAAGAAAGAAAGCAAGAAAACAAGCAGAAAGCAAGAAAGAAAGCAAGAAAACAAGCAGAAAGCAAGAAAGAAAGCAAGAAAACAAGTAGAAAGCAATATTGAAAGCAAGAAAACAACCAAAAAGCAAGAACGAAAGCAAGAAAACAACCAGAAAGCAAGAACGAAAGCAAGAAAACAACCAGAAAGAGAGAACGGAAGCAAGAAAGCAAAAAAGAACAGTTCTGTCCTGACATCACACAGAAACTCCAGTAACCTTGAATCTGTGTCCGCCAAAGTATTTGAGAGGACAGAATAAAAAAATAAAAGAAACTGCTGAACAAAAAGTCATGGAGTTGGTGGAGCTCTGTGAGGCCATCTTTCAGTCAGTGTGTTGACCATGCAGGTAGACAGGTCAGATGGATGGCACGGCTAAGTCCTCCTTTTGTACGTGTCTATGGAGTTAACGTTACTCTAATTGACCCCCAGGTGTGGTTAGAATTTTCTAATTTGTCTTCCCTGTGTATTTTTGGTTTCTCAAAAGAGGCCCAATCGAAATGACAGTGCTATAGTGACATCACAACATCATCCCCTCTGCTAACCCCTCCCCCTTTATCATACACCAACAGCTGTGGGTGTGGCTTCAGTTCAGGTGGATCACCAACCATCACCACCCAACTGAAAACCAGGCATACTTAATGACCATAATCATATAGATAGATGATCATGTTTGGGGGTGGAAATCACAGCACTTCATCTTTAATTATACTTATATGACAAGTGTTGTTGGTGTAAAGAACTGCAAGCTAACGATGCATGGCAACATTGCTATAGCTTGCAGATCAGTTCTTTGCAGCACGCGCGCGACACCGTCAGTCTAAAACACGCTCAAGCTAAAGTTCACTCTAATATATCAGCCTCCATGTTTTAGTATTTTCTCATTATGGAAAACCGATAAAGAGCCATAATTTGACGCTGACAGCCTGTCCCCTTTGCGGGGAAATCTATACCCCAGAAGATGAGACCGGCGTTAACTTTAACTGTCCCCTCGTGCACATACTTTTGATGGTGCACGTGTGGAGAGCTGCAGAGAGCCCCGCCCCCGGACAAAATATAGAAACAAAGAGAGTTTTGGAAAGACATGGGTGGGTGTGTGTGAGGGGGGGGGCAGGTCTGCCACAATCAGACAGAGACACACACACACACACAGCGGGCAGATGGAGGAGCCCCCAGGCTGCTGTGTGATGAAGACAGTGGGGAACGCAACCCACCGAGGAGAGGAGAGGAGAGGAGAGGAGAGGAGAGGAGAGGAGAGGAGAGGAGAGGAGAGGAGAGGAGAGGAGAGGAGAGGAATAAGGGAGGATGTGAAGAGAGGAGAGAGAGAGAGAGAGAGAGAGAGAAAGAGAGAGAGAGAGAGAGCGAGAGAGAGTGTGAGCCAAAAAGAGGGACTGGAAAGCAAATGAAAAGTGACACTTTAATTCGGAGGGCTTCTTCTGGCTGAGTTATTATGAGATGTTTGTAAGCTGGCTTGTTCATGCATCTCTCCTGGCTTTGTGCCTGCCTGCCTCTCTCTCTCTCTCTCTCTCCCTCTTTCTGAGGCCTGTGGTGCTAACCTGCCGTTATCTGAGCCACACAGCGGGGTAGGGGGGTACCCCCCCCCCCCGCCTTCCTGTTCTCATCCTTCCACTTCCAACATGGCCGCCAACATTGCCATCTCCTCCTCCACTGTCGCCAACGCGCTGAAGTGTCTCTGAGTCTGTCTGGGTACCGTGGGCTTTGATGATGAGGTGCATGGTCCTACCCCCCCCCCCCCCCCCCACACCCCCATCTCCTCTCCTCTCCTGCAAACCCTGCCCAAACCCCCCTAATTAATTGTGATTACTCTAATGTGGAGAGACGGGAGGTGAAGTCTTCACCAGAGGACAGGTACTGACACACTGCGGAGCGAGAGAGAGAGAGAGAGAGAGAGAGAGAGAGAGAGAGAGAGACAGGCGGGGGGGGGGGGGGGGGGGGAGTGTGAAGTGAAGAGCGACTGAGGCTGAAATGATTTGACATTCTGGGTGGACTTAGATCTGTGTTTGAAGACGGGAGCCTGACTGGGTTATGTGATTTCATCTGTAGGAGCAGTAACACAGAGTGTGTGTGCGTGTGTGTATGTATGTATGTATGCGTGCGTGCGTGCGTGCGTGCGTGCGTGCGTGCGTGCGTGCGTGCGTGCGTGCGTGCGTGCGTGCGTGCGTGCGTGCGTGCGAGAGAGAGAGGCTGGGCAGACAGACAGCACAGAGAGGAAGGGAATTACAGTCAAGGCTCACACATCAGAAACATGAGGCTGAGACCAACCTGTACTACCAGACACTTGTACTGTACAACCTGGCAGACACCATGATAGAACGAGAGAGAGAGAGAGAGAGTCTTACTAATGCAGTCAGACAGATGGATAGAAGACGCTCACATACAAAAATAGTCAAAGACAATGAGGTACGGGCATCTGAGCCAGACAGGAGCACACATAGATGGATTGTCTGAATACACACGCTAATAAGGAATGCAATGAGAAAGAAAAAGAAACCCCATGGAACAAAGTCAATGAGAGAAAGAGAGAGAGTAAGAGTGAGAGAGAGAGAGAGAGAGAGAGAGAGAGAGAGGTGCAGCAGTTGAAGCTGGGCCTCTGGAGGGTGTAATATATAGCATCGTTTCAATCTCTCAACAGCTTCCTTTTTTCACATGCTCCCTCCCTCCCTCCCTCCCTCCCTCCTTCCCTTCCTGCTGAGAGGACGTCCAGAGATGCCTCCGTCCTTCGGAGACGCTCAACATGATATAAGGTGCCTCGTCTCCAGACATCACAGCCTGCAAATCTGGACGCTTAGTTATTTGTGGCTGACGGCGTGGTGCGTTCGTTGGTTCACTCCTACACGGTCCCGCTGGAATCTCAAGGTTACAAATCGTGTAAACGGAATGCCTGACGCCGTTCCCAGCGCTGCGTTTCTCCATTTCCATTTCATCTGCAAGCCCCCCCCCCCCCCTCCCCCACACACACACACACACTTCTGTCTGTCCCAGAGGTTCGAGACCGCTGGTTGATTTATATGCCGCACGCGCCATTAATCCCGCAACCATGCATGGCTCTGATGAATAATTGATCTGGGTGCTAGTGTAACTAAATCCGTCAAAAACAATGACACTGTATAGGCCTATAGCCCGCTCCTCCATCTCCATCTATGCCTGCCTCTGTCTCTCTCTCTCCATCTCCATCTCTCGCTGTCCCTCGGTACTGTACGCGTGCATGCATGCACGCACACACACACACTGTAGAGAGTTCCATGGAAAAAACTTTACCTGGTGTGCCATTTTATGCACCATGTTTCGTGCCGGTGTTGCACACTGGAAATAGCAGATGTACAAGCTCAACGTGTCGCAGTGTAATGCACTGTTGTGAGCTGGTAGATCGTATAGCTATTTTCAGCGAGCAACACCGGCCAGCACGCAACTGTATACAGTAAATCAGCCTTTTCTGTTGAATGTTGTTCTCTCTGTCTTCTCGGGGTGAGTATAGAGCCAGAGAGTCATGTTTTGATCTCCACATGTGATGCAGGCGTTTTGCCACCAGAGGGAGTTTTTTCCCCCCCTGTGACAACTCACAGCCAGGCCTCTTGCCTGAGTTGCCTCCACACTTGTCTCCCTCCTCCCTGAAATATGAAGCTGTAGTTGACAGCACTGTGACAACGCTGGCACGTCCACACACACACACACACACACACACACACACACACACCCACACACACACACACAGCTGGCAGCGGGCACGTGGCTGACCTCGGATCAGCCGTCCACTCTCCGTCTAGACCGTTAACAAACAGCTGTTGGGGTGTGGAGCAGTAGGGGGGGGGGGGGGGTGGTGGGGGGGGGACAATGACCCTTAATTTATGTCGGTCCTGCCCCCCCCCCACACCCCCTCCCTGTCCATGCCAAGCCGCTGTCGCTTTGACTTGTTTTTGCATAGTGCGTTTAAAGTAATAAGTACAGTATCTCCTTGAATGCCACAGAGCTATAAATCAGAGGGGAATGGACCTGTCGTCTTAGTAAACAATGCATGAGCCCAGTTATCATTAAAAACTAAAAGAGTTCTGCGCCCCGAGGCCCGGCCATGCATGCTGATGAGGGCAGGCCGGCCCAACCAATCTCCTTGGCTCGCCCTGGGCCCGGCTCACACACACGCACACACACACGCACGCACGCAGGCACGCAGGCAGGCAGGCAGGCACGCACGCATGCGCACACACACACACACACGCACACGCACACGCACACGCAAACATAAATATTACCCTGAAAGAAGATTTGATTGTATATACAGGGCAGACAGAGTCTGAGTCTTGATTCAAAACTTTTGAGGTAGTCAAACACTGTTTTTGGGTATGTCAAGGTGTGTTTGTGTGTGTGTGTGTGTGTGTGTGTGTGTGTGTGTGTGTGTGTGTGTGTGTGTGTGTGTGTGTGTGTGTGTGTGTGTGCGTGCGTGCGTGCGTGCGTGTGAGAGAGCGAGCTGTAGAGAACACAGTCACACATGCACACTATAGTGGCTCTCCGCTGAAGACCTTGAAAAGCATAGTGTACTGTAACTGTATGTTGATTCCCTATGAGCACAATGCAAGGATAATGGCAGTATAAATGACACTTTGATTATGATATTCACACTGCACAATGACCGCTGCTGACAAACGGCATGGCATCCGCCAGCCGTTCAATCACGACGCGTCAGTACGTTAAGCGACAACGGCGAGATTTAGCATGGCGGCCCGGCGGCAAACGAGCCCCGGGCCGTGTGGGTGTTTCGATTGCGGCCGTGACATTGTTCAATGTCGCGACATTGCCGTGAAAATGTTCACATCATTTGTTATGAAGCGGCGTCAATGTTTATGACAGACCATCCATCTGCGAGTCAGCTGTATGTCAACCTTTATGTCATCTTTATGACACATGGATTGGGTGAAATGCCACTGAATGTCATTTCTATGCTGTGTGGTGGCGGCGCGGTGCGGCTGATGGATACGAGGCCAGCCCAGAAAGGAGTCAAGAGCCTTAAGCACTTGAACCCTGGGGGGGGAACATTCATCCAAAGATAGCCAATCTACAGCACACGCTCACAACACGTTGTTGTAAGCAGGCCGTGTCAGTGTCATATTGGAAAATATGAAAATACCGTAAGGCTGACTGCATCTCCTGTCCAACGTGCTGTATAACTTTGGATCATAAAGTCTCACGCAAACATAATAAAAAAATAGCATTTCAACGATTTAATTTAACTACAGTGCAATGTCAAATAGTCTTGTCATCAGTGTAGCCAAATATAAGACTAATCTGTTCTGCAAACAAACAAAGAACAATTCAACCATTTTTCAACCTTGTTTCATGCATGCACCATTGCTATTACATTTACAGTTCAATAAATCATCTTTTGTTCAAATGGCAATGTAGCCAAATGTAGTGGAAAGGTCTGCAATGCAAAGTACTTCCAAACAGAGAAATAGCTTATCTCCCCAGATTAATTTCCTCACCAAGAACATGCAGAGGCAACTCATGTCCAGTTGTCCCAGGGTCACTCTATTCTCTATACAAATCACTTAGCTCATAATAGACAATCTGCTATTTTCAACAAATGTTCGCCCCCAGAAAAGGAACGCTAGGGTTCATGTGGTTAAACATGTGTTTACAACGCCGGGTTGATACCCCTGTGTTGCTAATCAGGCACCAGTGTTTCTGTGCCCCCCACCCACCCCCGCACCCTGTTTGAAAGTGACAGCTGAACAACTCGCGGCGGCCATTTGCATGCAAGGCTGCGCCTGTGCTTGTTTTCCAGAGTGGCGGTCGGTTCCCCTCTGGGTGCAAAGTGTACGTTCCTTTGTCCCCGGCCGAGCGAGATTGGACTCCTAAAGCTGTCCTTTAAAGATAAAAAAATTAAATAAAGAAAATACAAAACGGGATGGCGATGAGACAGGGGGAGAGGACACTGGCAGTTGTGTGAGAGACAGATAGATAGAGAGAGAGAGAGAGAGAGAGAGAGAGAGAGAGAGAGAGAGAGAGAGAGAGAGAGAGAGAGAGAGAGAGAGAGAGAGAGAGAGAGAGAGAGAGAGAGGAGAGAGAGAGAGAGAGAAAGACAAGCGACAGTCTCACAGCCAGAAGCTGTTCATTGAGGTTCCCATGGCCTGAGGCCTAAATGGTACATGCCAGACCAGACCAGACTAGGCTAAAAGAAATATGACCAGGCCAGCATGAGCAGACAGACTGTAGACTCAGTGGTTGGTTCATAGACCCACGAGGGCCACTGGCTGCAGCCAAGGCAGTGACCTTTTGAGAGACGAGACAAAAGTCCTCTCGCAGACTTGTGACCGTGATTTGGAACGTTTATCAATACTCTGTCAGCCTCTCCGTCTCCCACGTGGTAGCTACATTCTATGATATGCGTGGGTGTTTACATTCATCCACTAAGATTGATGTCGCTGCTGCAGCATAATGGACGAGACGAATGGACTTCCATTGAAATTTGAAGCACTACAAATATAATCATGCCAAATGTGACTTGTCCCACCAGAGTAGATAAAACATTGCATCATGCTTTCACCAAGTATAAAGACAGCGATGCTATGACTCACACGCCTCCGTTGGGAGAATGCGATCAGGACACACTCTTCCCCCAGTATACAAACACAAGAACCTGCATGCGAGAACGTGGCCACAGGCACAGGAGAAGTTGGAGAGGGGAACGAGGACATGGAACTTTCTATGAGGCGTCGACTGGCAAATGATGTGGACTGGCAAATGTCAACACATTTACACAAACAGTGACTGTGAGTTTCATATCTATATATAAGGTTGTACCCAGAAAACTAAAGTTAAGGTTTTTCCTAATCAGAAGCCATGGGTCGACCAACCTATTCCGTGTTACTCTGAAAGTGTGCACTGCTGCATAGAAAGTGAAATTGTTTCTAATCTACAGTTCATGGTGGACATTTATTTTAATTTTAAGCTTTAATAGTACGGGCACGGTTGCACAGTTTGGTAGTGCAGTTGGTAGTGCAGTTGGGGAAAGGAACTGGTTGGAATAACGTGTTCCTTCCATGCGCTACGTCAAACCAGGGAAACTGCCCCCCTGTCAGGTGAAAAGAAGCGGCTTGGACTCCTTATGCATTGAAGGAAGCATGAGGTTAGTCTGTTGCTCTTCTCAGGTTGGCAGAGGGAATGTAGCGCCCATTAGACAATTAGACAAAAAAAATGTGTTAAAAATGTAAAAAATATTAATAATAATTTAGCTTTTATTTATCTTCATTATTATTGTTGTATAAGTATAACCACAATCGCATTTCCCTGCTGTATGAATAATGACAAATAAAACTTGATTTAATGATGTCAACCACTTTAACCCCAAATGTATATACTGTATACATTGTGCCGCACGTGAATAGCAGACCTACAAGCTCACGTCACGCTTAAATAGTGTAAGGTCAAGTGTAGTACAGTATAACTTTAGCTCACAATGTGTCGCATTGTGAGCTTGTATTCTGCTATTTTCAAAAGATTTTTATACGGTTGAAAACTTGAAATGAGACATTCTGCTTAATGAGTACTCTTATAGTTTTGGTACTTTATGTATACTTTTCGAACTTTTACGTGTAATAGAGTAGTTCTACATGGCAGCATTGATATACTTTTACTTAAGCAGAACAATTACAACAGAATAGAACTACCTTTTCCTCAGGGTAATATGAGCATATAAAAGAAAGAACAATGAAAAAAGGCGAACTCCCAACAAAACCGCAGCTCTGTGCGATTTCGATGTCGCGCATGCGTTCAAATCGCGGCTTCGATTTTACCTCAACGCTATCGCGCAGCCCCCTACTATATAACGACCCTACAGGTAATTAGTGTCCATCGTTAGCGGGTCGTTTCCCTGAGTGATGCTTGACGACAATGGAGATGACCGTACAGCTGTGTGTAGTACCTGGTATAACGAGGCCTCCAGCTCTACTTGGGCGGGACAGTAATAGGCTTTGGTTCTGATCCGCAAAGTGCTGTGGCAGCGCTTTTTTCCCCTTTCTTTTAGAAGGGCTAGAATTGCAGCGGTACATAGTTTGGGGAGCGAAGTCAGAGAGGACATGAAAAAAAAGAAAAGAAAGAAAGAGAGAAATCTGTGCAAACTAGAGGCTCCGTCTCAGAACTCCTTCTTTAACTCTAATGCAGGTTGTTATCTGTCAGGGAGAGGAGCCACACAGACGCACGCACGCATGCACGCACGCACACACACACACACACACACACACACACACACACACACACACACACAGGCACACACACACACACACACACACACAGTACCCACACAAACGCCGAGCTCATCTTAATTAAAGCCCCCTCTTCCATCAGATAAACCTTGTTGGACCGCTCCGTCTGTGTCTGCCCACTGATAAAGTCATCCTGCCTCCCAGACGAGAGGCGAGTTGAGGCGCGCGTGTCACCCCCCCGTCCGCAGCTGCCATCCTTCACACGCGCGCGGTGACAGTGGGGGGGCCCCCGGCACATCCTCCGCGGGCCCCGCGAGCCCACGACTGACATGTTCCAAAGTTCTCTGTGCCCCCCCTCCCCCTCCCATCCTCCCCAGAGCCCCCCCCCCCCCCCCCGGTGCCCCTGCCCTGTCTAATTATGTGGGCGAGATGTTTGGCTGGGTCTCTGCGCGCCAGGACACCTCACTGTCAGCCAGAGCACAACGCCTCTCAGTGGGCTGTCTGGCTCGCACCGCAGCCCTGTTTGTATCAGGCATGTGTCTTCTGTGTGGTCTGTCAGAGTGCGCCTGGGGTGTGTGTCCGTCCGTCCATCTCCCGGTGTGCGGGTGTGTGTGGCTGCGCGTGTGCCTGTGCGTGTGTGTGTGCGCGCGCGCGTGCGCGTGTGTGTGTGTCCTGGCCTGTGTCTTCTCATGTTCCAGTTTCCTGCTGGATTGAGAACACAGGGCGTGGGAGTGCCCATCCCACCACTGAATGCAACGAGGAACGCAAACGTCACTCAGGTTGCAATCGGATGCCGAAGTAACAGCACGGGTGTAATAAAATAAAATAAAATAAAATAAAATAAAATAAAATAAAATAAAATAAAATAAAATAAAATAAAATAAAATAAAATAAAATAAAATAAAATAAAATAAAATAAAATAAAATAAAATAAAATAAAATTGTTGGAGAGTCGCCCCCTGTCTGTCAGATTAATAATGACAAGCCAGTAGACTGGGTAATCTTCTGTGCATGTGTGTGTGCGTGCGTGTGTGCATGTATGTACATTATGGATGAGAGAGACAAGATGAAAATGGAAACCGAAGCACAACAATCAGCTTCTTCAAAACAGCCTTGAATGACATTTAATACATAAACACAAATTGACACTGGGAGGGCAGGTGCGTGCGTGCATGCGTGCGTGCGAGAGAAAAAGAGAGGGGGGTGGGGGGGGGGGGGTTGAATACAATATCTCTGATTGCTATTACTGGCACGAGCAATGGCAGCATGCAGTAGATTGGAGCGGGATATTGAATTTCATGTTCTTTGAAATGGAGTCTGAAATGTGATATTTGTCTTTCGCCTCTGAATAGCAGTCATCCCCCCTCCACCTCCACCTCAATTCTCTCTCTTTCAATCCAGATACTGGCACATTCACTTAACCAGCGCGTCATAGACTAGGCTACGTTATTAAATACTGTTATGTTTAGTTGACCCAGCTCCCCCACTGCTCTATATTTGGCTTTTTATTTTCTCCCCCCTATATACAGCTTTAATGTTTGTCTTGTCTGAACAAACATTAAAAATGCCATTGACAATGAACAGAGAATTTACGTCATATTTGTCTGAGCAAATCGGCTGGATATGTATGTCGATGGGAACCCTCGGCCAATAAGGGTCCACCATGCTTGATGATGATGTACGATGATGCACGATGATTAGAGCGCCCCTCACTTCACACGGGTGTGATTTATTTTCCTCTACACTGAACAAAATCTCAGAAAAAATATTTCCTATTTTCACCGAACATTCCCCCCATAGGATAGAAGCTATATAGGGTTCATGATGTGATGATGGACTGAAGGCATGTCCCATGAGGGACGAAGGTAAATCACACTCCTGTCCCCTCCCACAGATAGGAGGCGGCATCCACTGCCATTTGTTCAGTAGTGATAGTATAGTTCATAGTCAGTGTTTTATAGTATGTTGATGCTATTTCTGTGGTGATTAATTAGGTATAGGACTACATTGGGGGTTTGTGTTATATCCTTTTAACCTTGATGTCTGTTGTCTGCAAGTGCCGTTTACATCTCTGACTAATCAATCAATCAATCAATCAATCAATCAATCAGCAGACATCTATAGATGTCTCCTGATTGATTGATTGATACATACCTGCTGGGGGAAGAGAAAAAAAGTGCTTCTCATCTCATCCCATTTGATTTTACACAAAAGAGAGCATCAGTTTGAGCGTGCACATATACTTATACGTCTGTCTGTGTGCACGTGTGCACGAGCAGTATACTATGTGCGCGCTTGCGTTCTCATGTGTGTAAATAAAGACGCTAGAGATAATGAGTGTATGGAGACAGGAAGTGAAGAGAGAGAGAGAGAGACAGAGAGTTACAGTAGAGAGAGAGAGAGAGAGAGAGAGAGAGAGAGAGAGAGAGAGAGACAGAGAGTTACAGTAGAGAGAGAGAGAGAGAGAGAGGGAGTGGGAGTGAGGGAGGAGTGTGTTAATGAGTGTGAGATGTGCTGAGGTTGTCGTGTTTGTTCTGTAATAGTGTGTTGCCGCAGAGAGCTGCCACCTCAGGTGGGTGATTAGCAGTAATTATATAATTACACAGAATGTGATAATAAACACCACAGAGGGAATCGACTCCATCATCACTGCTGACTCCACTGCTCCAATACACATACATATACGCACAGTACAGTACATATATGGATACAGTGTGTGCGCGCACGTGCGTGTGTGTATTCGTGTGTGCACACACACACACACACACACACACACACACACACACACACACACACACACACACACACACACAAGCAGCTGGGTGCGACTGCCAACACACAGAGAGAGGGGGCTTCCGCATAATTCTGTTGCTATAAAAAGTCTCTTAATGGAACACACACTCCTGTCCTCCGCTCACACCTGTGAGCACAAAGCCATTTTGCCTGGGTGACACACGGTAACGGCCAATAAAACAACTGCTGACTCGCTCCCCCAAAAGCAGCCGAGGGGAGCGGAGGGACAAATGAACACAAACTCACAGTAAAAAGCTTTCTCCCAGGAGGACTGGGAGCTGTTCTACAGGCCTACACTCTGCTTCCTGCTTGACTGAGGAACGCAGAGAGAGAGGGAGAGAGAGAGAGAGAGAGAGAGGGAGGGAGGGAGGGGGGGGGGGGGGGGGGAGTCCACTACATCCCTCAGCACTATTGGACAGCGACTGAACTGGCCTTTTTATCCCTGGGTCCACTGAGATTAAAAGGGGAAATAAGTGTGTACATGTGTACGCGAACGCGTGCATGTGTGTGTGTGTGTGTGTTTGCGTACATGTGAAGGTGTGCTAATTTGTGTGTGTGTGTAGCTGTGTGCTCATGTAAGTGTATCTACATGCCTCAGTGTGTTTGTATGTCAAAGTAACCTCTAACAACACGTCCACGTGGGGCCGATGCTTGGAGCGCCATGCACGCGTGTGAGAGAGATAGAGAGAGAGAGAGACAAAGACAGAGAGAGAGAGAGAGAGAGAGAGAGAGAGAGAGAGAGAGAGAGAGAGAGAGAGAGAGAGGTGTCCGATGAATGAGACAGCCAAAAGCGGGACTCACTACAGGGGGGGTTTGTAGGATGGAGGAGGTAGAGAGATATAGAGAGAGAGAGAGAGAGAGAGAGAGACAGACAGACAGACAGACAGACAGACAGACAGACAGACAGACAGACAGACAGACAGACAGACAGACAGACAGACAGACAGACAGACAGACAGACAGAGAGAGAGAGAGAGACAGAGAGAGAGAGAGAGGGGTACAGTAGAGGACGGTGGGACCAGCATGGGGTGGAGGCAGGGGATAATTAGTGCTAATAAAGCCTAATGGAATTCAGGCCTCACGTCAGGTGGAAGATGATCTGATTACTGCCGGGCGGCCAGGGGGAAATTGGGAACTGATCCGTTAATTCTCCCATCCTCCTTTTGTCTCTCCATCAGTCTGGGAATGTGTCTGCCTGTGTGTGTGTGTGTGTGTGTGTGTGAGAGTGTGAGTGTGAGTGTGAGTGTGAGTGTGAGTGTGAGTGTGAGTGTGAGTGTGAGTGTGAGAGTGTGAGTGTGAGTGTGAGTGTGAGTGTGTGTGTGTGTGTGAGTGTGAGTGTGTGAGGGTGTGTGTGTGTGTGTGTGAGTGTGAGTGTGTGTGTGTGTGTGCCGTGCACGCATCTTTAAGACAATTAAGGTTCACCCTGCTAAAAATGGATGTACAGAGCGCGTGGAGCTGCAGCTAAATATTTCACATTCATACTTACATGAATAGTGCAAACTGTGCTATTTCGGGGTTATAGTGCATACATAGTGATACAGCGATTTTTATCTGCACATCAGGCATGCATGCCCTGCGTGCGTGCGTGCGTCTCATGTGCGCGTGCATGTATACATGACGTGGTGTCAGAAGCGCGTGCGACTAACGTGCATGTGTGCCTCTCCGTGTGCTCTTCTGTGAGCTTATCTTCCCTAATGGAATGGAGTATATGTCACAGGGTGTTCCTATAACTGGCACTTCCCTGTACCCACGGTGGCAGATACGGGCACGCACAGACCATTACGCTTGCTGCCAACATGTGACTGCCTGTTTGTGTGGGTGTGTGTGTGTGTGTGTGTGTGCCGCGCGCGTCTCAGCTTGAACTTTTCAACCGGCGCCCGCCTGCCGACTGCATGACCTTGGCTGAATATCACACACGTGAGGGAGAGCGCGGCATTCTGTCGCTCTGCACTACTGTACTGTGTACTGTACTGTATACGTGTTGTGTGTCCATTAGGGTTTATGTGAGATGAGAGAAATAGAGAGAAGCACATTTCCTCTTTTTTCTAATAGAGGGGGTTATGGTGCGATGTCGTTTTGGTGCATTCCAGCACACAGCACCCCTGGAGGGGTGGGAGTGGAGTGTGTGTGTGTGTGTGTGTGTGTGTGTGTGTGTGTGTGTGTGTGTGTGTGCATGTGCGTGTGTATGTGCGTGTGCGTGTGCGTGCGCGTGCGTGCGTGTGTGTGTTTGTGTGTGTGTGTCTGGAGTGTGAAAGTGTATGACAAGATGAGACAGCGCGCTAGAAGACCCTGGCAGTTGATGAGTGAGGGAGATAATGTTTGTGTTTTCTCCGTGGGCGTTTGCATGCATCCGTGTGCGCGTGTGGTGTAGGTGTGTACATTAGGTGTGTGTGCGAACGTGTGTGAGTGCATTCAGAGGGAGGGCACTATACCATCTTGTCATGTGAGAGCATGCACGCATGCACACGCACACACACACACACACACACACACACACACGCGTGCGCGCGCTCGCGCCACAAAAATGTCCTTGTCATCTGCAAGAGCCCATCTCCAGCTAGCGAGCCGTGGATCCTGTGATGTTTCCCAGTCCCCTCATCTGGGCTGCGGTCCGGGACCGCTCTCTCTCTCGCTCTCTCTCTCGCTCTCTCTCTCGCTCTCTCTCTCGCTCTCTCTCTCGCTCTCTCTCTCTTGAGAGCCCCCTTCCCCACGCTGAGGTGAGCCAGGAGACAAGAGAGAGAGAGAGAGAGAGAGAGAGAGAGGCCCACATTAGGCCCTCTCTCTCTCAGCCCCTGCCTCTATCTCTCCTCAACACCTGCTACGGCACCAGATGAGATCTGGAAGCTGGGGCGGGTGAGGGTGGGGCGGGTGGAGGGTGAGGGGGTAGGGTGGGACAGGGAAAAAAAAAGAAAAAACGGGGAAGACGCGAGCTCGGAGCGGAAGGGAGAGAGAGGAGACGAAGGGGGGTGGGGTGAGGGGGGGTGTTCCGGCAGGGGAAGAGGGGCTGTGCATGGGAGATACCAGCCCCCGCGTGCTTTGGAACCAGTCTGTAGGCAGTCGTTATCGGGGTTTGATTTCTTGCTATGCCACTCCACATGCAGCGCTCACGGCTGTATGGCGACGTGTATACGGCTGCTGGGTTTGCGAGGCGGAGGCTCAGACGCCATGCATGGCCTCGAGTCCATGTGGGATTAGTCGCTTTAAGCAGGAGGGATGTTTATTTTCCAAGAGCCATGAACGTTCTTAGAATACTTATCGTGGGGGGGGGGGGGGGGGGGGGGGGGTCAAGGGACGCGACGGGCCAGCATATGTATCAATCTACCTCCTGCAGATCCCCTAAAAGAATCCCACGCTCGTATATGAAAAAAAATACATAGTGTACTGTATGGTAGGTTAAAAGAAACAGCACCACAGATGAATGTCTTGCTACGATAGGGCAGAGCCTGTCACTGACATCATCACCCCTGTCAATAAAGGATGCATCCGAGCGGTTCCAGTCGCACAGACCACGTCCCACGTGAGCATTACTTAGATTAGTTTCTATTGACAACACATGTTATAGATGGTATTCAGAGAGCATGTTGTTGTTCAGACAGACGCTATGCCATTGGTTCATTGTTTGCCTATCCAAGCTTCTTTCAGGGACTAAATAGTTCCCTGTGCACTCTATTTATGTGACTATTTACCTTGTTGTTTATTGACTAGTC
Source organism: Protomyctophum parallelum (assembly GCF_964188405.1). Taxonomy (NCBI): domain Eukaryota; kingdom Metazoa; phylum Chordata; class Actinopteri; order Myctophiformes; family Myctophidae; genus Protomyctophum; species Protomyctophum parallelum. Next base: position 40,457,808 of record NC_139705.1, read on the forward strand.
TTCATGTTTACTCTGCCCGTTCTAATCTTGCATGTGTCGCTCTAGATTAATTGAAAACAGATGGGTTGGAATCTGAGCCCCGTTGTTTTGCTCACTCTGCCCCGGCCTACAGCACACTGACACCCCCCATCCATCCATCCATCTTCAACCGATTATCCGTAGTCGGGTTGCGGGGGCAATAGCTCCACCAGAGAGCTCCAGACTTCCCTCTCCACAGCAACATTAGTAACTTCATTCTGGGTGATCCCGAGGCGTTCCCAGCTGATTTTGGAAGGATAATTCGACCATCTCATCCTTGGTCGGCCCGGGGGTCCCCTTCCAGTGGGGCGTGCATCGAGGACCTCCCTATTGACCTTATGCAGACCGTGGCCATCTTTCCAGCAAGGTGCAACTTCCCATTCCCTAATTGTATTAAACAACATCAAACTCTGCAAACATTGCATCTGTACCAATTGTATACGAAAAGCGAATTATCCGTTGTTTAATACAATTAGATGGGACTTTTCTATTTGGATGCATGGGCTGTCAATGGGAAGTTCCACCTAGTTAGCACCTTGCTGACTAGATGGCCGTGGTCTGCATAAGGTCAATAGTGAGACGCTCGAGAGGCATTCTAACCAGATGCCCAAATCACCCAAGGTGACACTGACACCCTGACACACAATACACTGACATGAAATAAAGCATTAATCCTAAAAAAAAGAGAAGAAAATAAGAAGAAATAAAATAAAGGATGCGAAGTAAGTCATCGTGCGACTATTGGCGCTAGACGTTATCTGCCGCTGTCATATACACACAGGAGGGCCAAAACGAGGACAACTCTCTGGCAAATTCATGACAATGACAAGCCGCTCTGACAGAGCGGTGGAGCTGCCGCCGCGGCCGCCGCATGGAGAGATGGAGCGACTAGATGAGTCATTATGTTTAACATAATAGCGTATTGACCTTGGTCCCTCCGGCAAGACGAATCGACTGGAACCGTATCTGAAAAAACGCACTTCAACACGGTCGCAGCCGCAGGGAGCACGGCGTGACAGCGAGACGAGGGGCCGTTAGCCGCTCCCACACCATGAACTGTGCTCGTACTGTATGTACATTAATGCATACAAGTGTGTGGTTGACACATTGACATAATGTACAGTATATAATGTACGGGCATATATATATATATATATATATATAGTGGACAGCAGTGCAGTGCTGTGATAATGAGGCTTATCAGGAGCAGAAAAAGGGGCCTCTGTCATTCTTGTTAAGAGTGTAAAACTGCTTTAGTGGCATAGCGCTGCTCAGCTTAATATCATCATAACACCAGCTGGAACTAGAACCATAATTCTAGACCAGTGTTTTTGTTCTCCCCCCAGCTCTCCCCTCCACGGCAGCCTAACCCAGCCTGTGAGAGTATGAGAACTTTTGGTTCCTGTGCCATCGTATAAGGCATTTACACGTTTCACACAGTGTGCATAAAGGTCTTTATGGTCAGGGCTGCCAAGCCCAGTGCTTATTGTGTGTGTGTGTGTGTGTGTGTGTGTGTGTTTTTTTTACAGAGTACCGGGTCTGTTTGTTGTGCGAGAGGGCGGGAGAGTCGTATTGGATGTTTATTAGGCCCAGAGTCAATGGCCAGGCCTGAGCGGCCTGCAGTAAAACAGAGAGGCACACATCAGCGGCCATGCAGCGGTGCCAGTCAACTGGGCAGCTGCCCAGTTTAATATATATTGAATAATATATTGAATATTTATAGAATATATACTCAATATACTCAATATACTTCAAAATGTACTCGAGTAAAAGTATACAAAAGTATCGGCATCAAAATGTAGTTAACCCATTCTGGACGGGAATCCCTTTTTGGTGTTTTTACTATGTTATACTTTAGCTATTGAAACAAATCTTTGAATGTATATTCTTTCAGAGCGAACATTTTTAACTAAGATATTTGCTTCAGGGAGGTCCCTGGAGGAACATATTTTCAGATGGGGGTCGGTGGCCAATCACATACATTTTTGGGGGTCCATGACATGAAAATGTTTGAGAACGACTGCCATGGAAACATGGGTTTTTGAGAAAACTGTCATGATTTAGAAGGCATTTGTAGAATCGTCCTTAGGTCTAAATGGGTTAAAGTACCAAAAGTAAAAAGTACTCATTATAAAGAATGTCCCATTTCAAGTTTTAAAATGTATGAAAATATTTTGAAAATAGCAGATCTACAAGCTTGTAGACTGGCTATTTTCAAATGGCCGAAATGTATATAGGGCTGAAGTGCATGGTTACTGTAGGCCTATGTTTTGTAATAACAATCCAAGTAACTATAGTTTCATATAATTGTAGTGGAGTAAAAGTAGGCCTACAATATTTGTCTCTGAGACGTAGTAAAAAATATGTAAAGGTATTCGAAATTGGAATTACTTAATTAAAGTACAAATACCTCAAAGTACAGTAAATATACACAGTTGGCCTTCCCGCATTTGAGCCAGACTTCTCAAAGACCACCACCAGCCAATCACAAATCAGACACAGCTTTTTACCAACTGCACGTGATATTCTTCTTGTAAACAAAAACAAACAGTGGGCCCAAGGTACGCATGCATACTGGTTGCTGTGAGCACGGTACAGTAGACTAGACAGCAACGCCTGAGTTATTATTATTTAACCACGTCGCTATTCTGGGCACAGTGCTATTTTCACCCAAAATATTTCGGTGTCGGCTAGAGACTAAGACCCCTGGGGGACCCATGCAGGTCAACAAAATATACTGGGTTTAAGCTAGTAAATAATTGAGGTGTGGCGTATAAGCTGTTTAATGTGGCATTTCAAATGTTATATTTATCACGACATTGTAGACATTGTAACCTTAAACCTTATGTGATCAATACCCAATGTTATAACCCAGAATGCATTTGAACGTGGGAAAGGGGGCAGCGGCTGGAGTATAGCGAGTCAGATAGAACTCTGTTCTGCAGGGCTCTTCTCGCTTATTTATTTTGGGCCTCTTCAATATTTTAGAGGGAGACCAGGAAGTACAGGCCAGAAGCACTTTGGAGACCACTAGAGTAGCCAAAACAAGAGAGACACACACACACACACACACACACACACACACACACACACACACACACACACACACACACACACACACACACACACACACACACACACACACACACACACACACACACACACACACACACACACGCACACACACACACACACACACACACACACACACACACACACACACACACACACACAGCCAGCAGTAGGGTGAAGGACTAGGTGTTTAAGATCTGATGGACGCCCGCCGTCCCATTCTCATCGATCGCTCCCTCAGACCATTTAGCACCTCTGCTACTCTGGGGGGGGGGGGGGGGGGGGGGTTCTGGACACAGTCCACTGTGTGTGTGTGTGTGTGTGTGTGTGTGTGTGTGTGTGTGTGTGTGCATTGTGTGTGCACGTGTCCACAAAAAGCCATCACTGCCCTCCTCGTTGCTTTCATGGCTGAGAGACAAATTGCCAGACATGAAGAAGAAGAGCCGTTGGTGGAGCGTCTGGGCTGCATGGGTGGCTGGGTGGGGGGTGTGGGTGACATGGGTGGGTGTGGGTGGCTGGGTGGGGGGTGTGGGTGATGGCTGGGTGGGGGGTGTGGGTGGGTTGGGGTGGCTGGGTGGGGGGTGTGGGTGGGTTGGGGGTGTGGGTGATGGCTGGGTGGCTGGGGGGGGTGTGGGTGATGGGTGGGTTGGGGGTGGCTGGGTGGGGGGTGTGGGTGATGGCTGGGTGGCTGGGGGGGGTGTGGGTGATGGGTGGCTGGGGGGTGGCTGGGTGGGGGGTGTGGGTGATGGCTGGGTGGCTGGGTGGGGGGTGTGGGTGATGGGTGGGTTGGGGGTGGCTGGATGGGTGTACTGTAGGTGGGGGTTGTGGGGATCGGGGGGAACCGGAGACGTCCATCTTTATGGCCCTTAAAAATCTCAATTTATACTTCGTTGTCGCACGCTGAACATAGCCGACATGCAAGCTCACATGCTGCATGGCTATTTCTTGGCACGTGCGTGACGGCCCTGGCAACACGGCAGGCTGATCAGTCATTAGTCAGAGCGGTGCAAGCCGGGGTGGAGATCAATGATCTTTGAGTGTTTGAGCATCGACTGCCATCCCCCACCCCTCACCCCCCCCTAACCGACCACCCCTCACCACCCCCCCCTCCCACCTAATGTTACATTTAATGAGCCAATTAGTCCTCGACGTACGCCGGCATGGCCGGCGCGCATTCTTAAACTGTTGTTTACACTGCATTCATTATTAATATCTCATAGTTAAGGTATGAATAAAATTAAAAGGAGCGGCGAGACCATTAGCTCCCCACGGTGGATGCTTATCGAGATAGGATGCTTTGTTATCGCAGGCGATGGGTGGGGGGTGGGGGTGGTGGTGGTGGGTAATTGTTCGCGGTGGTGGGCTAAGATCTGCTGGTTCAGTATAGAGGGGGAGAAGAGCGTGTGTGATTTATACAAGCCTTAGCGATGTGGCGTGCGTGCGTGCGTGTGTTATTGGAGATGGAGTGGGGCGGTTTGCTGTAATGTCTGGGACAACAGCCTGCATCCAATGGCTTCAGATGGTGCTTTAGCACTCCCTTTCTCTCTCTCCCGCTCTCTCTCTCTCTCTCTCTCTCTAAAACCTCAAGCCTTGTCTAAATTCTTTCCCTCTCTCTTTCCACCCCTCCAACATATACCTCTAGAAGGGGTATGCAAATGAGCCCCTATCTCTCCCTCTATCTCTCCCTTCCTCTTATCTTATATGCATGTTCGTTTTAATGCACTTCTGAATCATTCACGATGGGCCGGCTTGTATTCATTCATTCATTCAGACCAACTGCTCCTCGATTTATAAAAGAGAAACCGAGAGAGGTATGCAGGAAAGGGCTGAAAGGTTTCATATGATCCTGTTGGTACTGGAGCAGGCTGGTTCAGAATGCAAAGGGCTGAAAGGTTTCATATGATCCTGTTGGTACTGGAGCAGGCTGGTTCAGAATGCAAAGGGCTGAAAGGTTTCATATGATCCTGTTGGTACTGGAGCAGGCTGGTTCAGAATGCAAACCGTGTCAATGTCACATCTGGTATAAACCCTATTAATTCAATAAAGCATAAATTATGCAATCCACTGTTCTGGTTTTGTGTATACGGTATACAGTATTGCAGGACATCATTATGACCTCAGATATTGAGGTTGGGGCAACTGAATATACAAACACGACAATATGTCTTGACAATTTTGGAGATCGATTACTGTAGCAATTCATTTCTCATTCCATTTTACGCAACGTCCACTTTTAGACTTGTTCAGCGCTAAGTATGTCTGTCAGCTCACCAACTGAATTGATTTTCAAGTTTCTTATCGATTTCATGTCATAGAAATCCATCAAAACAGTGAATGAAAAAATGCTTTGCGTGGTAAAAGTGTTACAGTAGAAAATACTTTATGACATGGGTATTTGTGGTTGTGGCCGAGTCCGCCATTGTTTCTTGTAAACAACTGAGGTATCAGCATTTAGTTTGTGAGATAGATTGTGTATTATACAGTGATCTTTCACTGTCCTATAGCCCAGAACTGTGCCTTAAGTATATTGTAGTGCAGGGACCTGCAAAATGTAAAGTTAACACAGGATGTCCGAGGTTCGATTCCAATGCCTCCCTGCTTGACGCTCAGCATCAATGGTTGGATTGGGGATAAGTCCCTGAGACATACTAGCGTCATGTCCATGGGGTATACTTGTACATCATGTCCATGGGGTATACTTGTACATCATGTCCATGGGGTATACTTGTACATCATGTCCATGGGGTATACTTGTACATCATGTCCATGTACCACATCACAAGGGATGTACTGGTCGGCCTACATCAAGCCGCATCACTGTACTAGAGGCGTAACATCACTTTAGCTATTAAGAATGCCATGAATCACGTTATGTTCTGTGTACTTTCATTTCGTCAGTGGTGGAAAGTAACTAAGTACATTTACTCAAGTGCTGTACAATTTTGAAGTATTTGTACTTAGTGGAGTAGTTTCAAATGTCAGTAATTTAAATTGGACTACGGTCCACTACAGACAGTGTGGTGGAGCGTACAGTCCACTCGCTTGTAGATCTGCTATTTTTGAGAACTTGAAATGGGACACTGCATAATGACTAGTCTTTGTACCGTTGGTACATCAAGTACATTTTGATACCAATGCTTTTGTACTTTTAATCAAATACATTCCGGACTTTTTTTCAACATTTGATTTCTACATTGTAGTAGGCCTATTGATCCTTTTTACTTAAGTAACAAATGTGACTATACTTCTTCCAACACTGCATTTGGTGTTTCATATTTTTGGTGGATTGAGTCATTTCTGAATCCTTCACACAGATGTCAGTATGGTTCCCATAAGAAACATGTCTCTGTTGTCTGCCGACAATGACTCTGGCTTTTGTAGATCAATTCTAGAGAGTAGAGACAGTCTTTGGCTGCAAGAGGCAGCCTGTCATTCTCAATTCATCTTTTTGTGCCTGCCATGGCACTCGCAATCAAAGTTTCTTATCTCGTCCATTTATTTTGTGCAGTCGGTGCGGTCCACTATTAAAGTATCAACTGCTCTTAAAAGCATTTCGATGCCCACAGCGTTGGAAACTGAAAATAAACACGCGTGCATGCATGCCATGCTGTGTATGAGTTACTGGTATCGCCGAAATTCGAAAACAATACCTAGTGAAACCAAAGATGCTAATCGATCACCCCCCCCAAAAAAAGAATGCACTCAAACCAAAATAACAAGACATTTTATATGTTGTGATGTATTTGTGTTATATTATTAATACCACATGAGCCCTAGCATTTCTATTCTGGGCATGTCATGATGGCTGACAAACTGCAGATAGGTGAACATTTGGCGTTATTGGAAATAACCCATCTTGAAGTTCACAATGTGACGCGTTGCAAACTCATAGATTGGCTATTTTCAGCGAAGACATTAGGTGTAGAGAGGAAAAAAGGACCGAGAGGGCCGAGTATAGCCCCTGGGGGACCCCCATGTATACGAAATACCATGTTTAACTGGTTAAACTAGTATGTGTACAAAAAAGACAAACGAGCAAACAAAACAAAATGCATTTCAAATCCCCACCACCATTTTAGGCGAGCTTTATGCTGCCGAAACATTTGCGGCACTGCATTTCCATCACGTCTTTTTGGAATAAATAAATAAATGAACAAAAAACAAACATGCACTGTTTATTTGTTTGTGAAGCATCTTTTCGAGCATGTATCGCTAGCTTAAGACTGTCTGTCTGTCTGTCATTCAAACACGGATCAAGGCACCGCCTCTGTCTGCCTCCTCCGTCTGCACAAGGAGCCATGGGTGTGGGTGTGTGTGTGTGTGTGTGTGTGTGTGTGTGTGTGGGGGGGGGGGGGGTGCGGTGGGTTGGGTGTATGTGTGTGTGTGTGTGTGTGTGTGGGGGGGGGGGGGGCGTGGGGTGCTGCCTTGTTTTTCACGACGTAGACAAAGTGTGAGAGTGTATATATATGGAGGCTGGGGCAGAAAAAATAAATCAAAAAATCAATAAAACATTAAAATCGCTCCAGTCAACAGAGCAGGACCTCCTCCCAGACACATCCTCTGATGGAGCCGGCTCCCCAATATTCAGCTGGAATATCTCTGTGTAAAGGTGTGCGTGTGCTTGTGAGTGTGTGCTTGTGTGCTTGTGTGAGTGTGTGTGCTTGTGTGAGTGCGTGTGCTTGTGTGAGTGCGTGTGTGTGTGTGTGTGTGTGTGTGTGTGTGTGTGTGTGTGTGTGTGTGTGTGTGTGTGTGTATGCGCACAATATTAGATCTGGCAGGCAGAGAGAGAGAGAGAGAGAGAGAGAGAGAGAGAGAGAGAGAGAGAGAGAGAGAGAGAGAGAGAGAGAGAGAGAGAGAGAGAGAGAGTCACTATGGACATCAGGGGGGGGGGGGAGAAAAAAGATATTGCTAACCTATTTGGATATGTTATACGTAGGTTATAGGCCCATGGCGAGCAAATTATTACAACCAATCAGTAAAATTCGTTCCAGGGAGTCGTGAAAATTAAACGACTGAAATTAAATGAGGAGTGAGCCAATTCTGATCCCCCGACTTCGGCCCCAAGGCTAAAGGACCGCCTTGACGGATAGGGCCTGACAGCGACGGCCATTAAATTATGACAGCGATCACAGTGTGTTTAAGGCAATATTACACAGACTAACAAATGGCCGTGTTCGTCCTGTGAAGGCCAGGCTTTATTCTGGGGAAATAAAATAAGACTCCGTTCCGATCTAAAAGTCTTCTCCCATCTCCCCCCTCGTCCCTAACATCACTATCCCTCTCTTCTGTTCCACGTTCGAACTTTTTCTGTATCCGCAATATTGAGGAAAAAATGTGCCCAGAATAGGGATGGAGGGTTAATGTGGCCAACATCCATTTTTAATTACACTAGGGGTTCATATAAAGTTCGGGCCCTCAGACCTACATCACACCACTGATCTGACAGAGTCATAGTGGACGGACCATTCGATGTTAATAGAGTGATTGATTTGATATTATCAAAGTTAAATAATATCGTTGCTGTCTGGAAGAAACCACTCCACTTTTGAGGTTTTAGATTTTTTTTAAATCACACCCGTGTGAAGTGAGGGGCGCTCTTATCATCTGTACATCATCATGACATAACATGTCAATTTGCTCGTCCACATATGACGTAAATTCTACATTCAAATAAAGTTTTCAATCAATCCATTGGATCCTCAAACTATCTGCCAAACCCACCCATTTAGCCATATATATATATATATATATATATACACACACACACAGTATATTTTTTCATAAATCAGTGCTATTGAACACCACTAGTCTGTGTGGTGGTTGAAAAAATATTGAACCAATGGAAAGTATAAAAAATAACTTGACTGATCAGAAACAGGGATAAAATATATCCCCACCAGCCTTAAAAATGAATAACCGAGGGAGGGGGAGGGACGTATCAATAACAGAGGCATGAATCAACCCCCCAAACCAGCAAAAGGAACCCTGGTTCCCCAAAGCTTCCTCCACTCATCCCTGTTCATCTTCCAGTTGGAGAAGCAACAGGCGTAAAGCGCGTCCTCATGCAGCACCAGCGCTGCTGCTGCTTGGCCTGCGACAACGCGCCACATAATAACTCATAGCTAACGTCGCGGTGGAGCGCGCCAGAAATTGCTTTCAAGCCCCCCACTTAAAATAGTCCCGGTGACAGGCCCTGCTGCTTTAAATAAGCACCTCAGCTCTGTCTAGAGAGCCTCCTTAATCCCAGCGGTGAGAGACACTCCAACTGGAAGATACCGCGGTGAAGAGAGGGAGGGAGGGAGGGAGGGGGGGAAATAAAACAAGGAGCAGGAGGAAAAAGGGGGGGAAAAAGCCAGGACAAGTCCTCCACGAGGGAGAGAGGGCTGGGGGACAATTTACGACAGGTGACTCTGGGAAGAGAGAGAGAGAGAGAGAGAGAGAGAGAGAGAGAGAATGAATGAATGAATGAATAAGAAGAGGGAGAGAGATGGCATGTATGGGTTGAGGTGTAGGGGGGGGGGGGGGGGGGGGGTGATGGCCCTCACCCACACATAATGCTTCCTTTAGGGCAGTTTTCCCCAAACATTGTGTCGGTTTTCATGGGTCGTGAATAATAAACCTTTTGTTTTCTACCTTTTCTACCCTTTTTTTCTTTTCTTTTTTGCATTTTCGAATATATAAAAATAAAATGCTATACATTCTCTCTGGAGTGATACAAATATATATGCAGAGGAAAAAGCTATTTCACTTAGGGGACCATAGGGGGCGCCACAGATGTGAAAGAAAATTATCTGCGAAACAAGACATTTTGCAAGACCAATCTTCACCGAATTAGATTAGATTCATACGTTAGTGTCAAACTCACTTTCGTCATTATATCGTTTGGCTGTAATGAGCTTTCAAAATTCGTGGGAGGAGCATATTTTAGCACTTCAACTTTGACAGGTATGGACCTTAGAGTATATATATGAATAGAGAAGGCACCCAGAGGAAACCCTGAGGTGAAATGGACATAGTGGCTGAATGAAGGTATTGCAGCCTGGCCCCAAACACATGAACGCGCTGTCCGTTGACTATCATTGTACACGTTCACGACGGACGACGCTCGTACGCGTTCAACGGCAGCGCGTTCATGTGTTTGGGGCCACTCACCATTGCAATCCGTCCCAGAATGCACTCTGTTCCTACCAGGAAGGAGGAGTGAAATTGCCTCATGCGCTTTTGAGCAACTTAATGCAAGTGGATGGAAGGAGAACTCGGGTGTCTTCTCTATTCATATATATACTCTAAGGTATGGACAAGTCTGGACCAGTATGGACAGGTCTGGGCCAGTATGGACAGTTATGGGGACAGGTATGGACAGGTGGGGACAGGTATGGACAGGTATGGACAGGTATGGGGACAGGTATCACTGTCATTTACAGTACATTACCATCCTGATTTGTGTTCCCATGTAGTCTGGATCATGAACATATAATTGACACCATTATAGTAACCTCCCCCCCCCCATTAGCCTGGGCCTTTTCATACACACGCAGCATCACATGCACCAAACAGACAACAGCATAGGAAGGAAGGTGCTTCCTGGCGGAGATTTGTTTGAAAATAAATCCAATTAAACTGGAATGACAGAAAGGCTACAGTGAGGCCGCTACAGAGCTGGCCAGATGCTAGGATGGCAAATTGAGGCTTAACCTTAGAGTATATATGAATAGAGACGGCACCCGGAGGAAACCCTGAGGCGAAATGGACATAGTGGCCGAATTTGGTATTGCAGCTCGAGCCAGCGCTGGTCCGTTGGCTATCATTGCGCACGTTCATGTTATTGGGGCCATGACACGTGAACGAATGTTTCATACGTGAACGTGCACAAACGGCACAATGATAGTCAACGGCAGCGCGTTCATGTGTTTGGGGCAAATCCATCCCAGAATGCACTCTGTTCCTACACGGAAGGAGGAGTGAAATCGCCTCATGCGCTTTTGAGCAACTTAATGCAAGTGGATGGGAGGAGGAATCTGGTGCCGTCTCTATTAATATATACTCTAAGGGCTTAACAGCAATGATCTTGTCCAATGATTAGCATGATTTACAATTTATACTTTCTTGTGCAGTGGTGTCGCAATGCACACAGCACCGTATAAAAGATGACACGATTAAGTCTCCTGCTATGACTGATGACCATCAAATTATTGGCTCAGGAATGCAAGAATAACAAAACAAACAAAAGATATCCATGAATTCAAAGCTTCATGCGGTGTCTAAATGATACAAAAATAAGTATTTTTTTAAACACAGTATTAGCTTAGCCTGGTTATCATGTCACAACCGAGCAAGCATGAATGTATTATCAAAACCCAAACGTGATTCATGATGGATAGTGTAGGGCGATCAGGCTCACTCCTCTATTAGAGGACATGAGTAGTAGCTTTTTGGCAAGCAACGCCATCATCGTACAACAAGAGTATAAATTTGCTGGGTGTTTTTATCTCTCTCTCTCTCTCTCTCTGGACGCTCCACTAGACACTCCACCTCCCTGCCCAGCAGTGTGTGAGCCGTACGTGTCATAGCTATAGGTGATGTAATCCCTGGGCCAGGCGAGCGAGGGACCATGACGTCATTCAGTGCCCCTCCTCCCCCCTCCAGCTCCGCTGTGAGAACAGTGTGTCCAGCACACAGCGGGAACGCAAGCGCTTTGGCTTGTCTTCCCTCTCTCTATCTCTCCCTTTACCTCTCTCTCTCTCTCGCTGGCTGTCTCTCTCTCTCTCTCGCTGGCTCTCTCTCTCCATATCACTTCCGTCCTCCCCTCGCTATTTTTCCCACACTTTTTTGCACGCACACAAGCCCGCTCGCTCCCTTCCTCACTCGCTCGCCCCTATACCTGGGGCTCTTGTTCTTTTATAGCAAATTGAACCTTTCACTCTGAAAGAAATAATTACTCTCTGGAGAGAAAGGGGGGACTGCCGTGGAATGCTGATATGACATACAATGTCACCTTGCCACTCAGGAACTCTGCCTGCACCGCCAGCTATAGTACTGGAGGAGAGAGAGAGAGAGAGAGAGAGAGAGAGAGAGAGAGAGACTCCAGGCAGGCACGAAACAGAGGACAGGGAGGTAGAGTGGGTAATAAGCAAAAGGAAACGACAAAAGGGGTGACAAAAAACATGTGGTGAAATGAGAAACGAGAGGGAGGCATGAATGAGAGAGGGGAGAGAATAGCAAAGGAGACGAGAGGTCATAAGCATGGAAGGCAAGAGAGAGACAGAGACAGGCCAGGGTTTAGGTGAGAGAGAGAGAGAGAGAGAGGGTCGAGAGGCATTGACCTTAAGGGAGGTCACCCCCAGGGGGAGGATCCTCCATCTTGCTGGCATTTGTGAGCCGGGGGCAGGAAGAGCCGTGCGGAGCGGATCACTGCCATTTCCAATTATTACCCATCATGCCTTTCAGCTGAGTGCTCGTGCAGTCATGCTCCGGCCCCCTCGGCCGCTAAATGGCCCTCTGCGGGCCAAAGGGTCTGTGGGGGCCGTGGGGGGGTTCCAGGGGAGATGGGAATGAGAGAGGTTGGGCATCGTGCCTCGAGGGTTGCAGACCCCCATAATGCCTTTTCACACTGAGCCCCGCAGAGCCCCGGATCACCAGCGCGTCCCTGGCAGCCCGAGCTAAAGCTATAGCCTATAGGCTGCCATGGAGCTCCTGCTGTGACCTCATATCCTGTCATACGACAGAGCGCTTCATCAACCCGTGGCCACAGGGGTGGCCGTGGCTCAGGGCTCGAGTGGCCGCTATAGAGCAGCTGGATGGGAACAGCTGGATGGGACGGGAACCGTGAGGTTCCAGGTTCAATCCTGGGCTCCCCCAGAGATATAGTGTCAAAGTGTCCTTGAGCAAGAGTGCAGGTTGGTGCCTTCATGCATGGTTTCCTCCGCCATCTGTGTATGAATGGGTGAATGTAATGCACCGCCATCTGTGTATGAATGGGTGAATGTAATGCACCGCCATCGGTGTATGAATGGGTGAATGTAATGCACCGCCATCGGTGTATGAATGGGTGAATGTAATGCACCGCCATCGGTGTATGAATGGGTGAATGTAATGCACCGCCATCGGTGTATGAATGGGTGAATGTAATGCACCGCCATCGGTGTATGAATGGGTGAATGTAATGCACCACCATCTGTGTATGAATGGGTGAATGTAATGCACCGCCATCGGTGTATGAATGGGTGAATGTAATGCACAATATATGTGAATTGAGGGGTGTTATCATCATATATCATCTCTTTCCGGCCAATCACAATTTCCGTACTCACTTTTGTCTTCAATGTTTGTGTTTACACAAACACTCAAATCAAGTCATATACTGTACTGTAGGTGGTGGTAGCAAAACAATGTTTGTGTTTACACAAACCCTCAAAGCTGGACATAGGAGTGGTTTGCTCCCCTCAAATAAACAAATAAATAAATCACACCCGTGTGAAGTGAGGGGCGCTCTTATATACACCATGTTTGTTTATTTATTTGATTCGGCCCAATACAATGAATCATTTTTTTTATCGTTGAACCTGCCACAACTCTACCAAATGTAGTGTGTCCATAAGTGAAGAAACAAAATGAAAACACAAAATAAATCAGTATACATGCATGCACACACATGTATATACTTTAAACACACTCACACACCAAAGTCCCTATACTGTGGACTCCACAATATAGGCTACTAAAAAAGTCCAAAGGTTTTAATGCCACATCCAATCTACAAGCATCTACAATTATCTGGCAGGTATAGTGTGTCATTCTCTCTGCAGCACATTGGGTCGGACACTTTGTCGAAGGTACTGTAGCTCTGACGTGATATATTATATTAACCCCTAAATCCTAGGCCTATATATTCAGCATATTTCAGCATATGCTGAATTGCAAAAATTGGTAACCAAGAACCACACATTGATATTTAGGGCGGCTCACATGGTGGAGCCAACATGATTTTGGAAGGTGGAAAGTAACTAAGTACATTTACTCAAGTACTGTACAGTACAATTGTGAGGTACGGAGTATAGTACACATTTCCATACTTTTATTTCTACTCCACTACATCACAGTGGGGCAAATATTATACTGTTTTACTCCGCTACAATTATTTGACAACTTTAGTTACTATAGTTACTCAGTAGATTTGGATTATTATTGCAAGACATAGCCTTCAGCCCCATTTAAACATTGGCTTTTTGAAAATAGCAGATCTACAAGTTCACAACTGCTATTTTCAAATGGAACATTTTTGGATGCATTTTAGACATAACTAGAAAAAGGTCTCCACCAGGAGGATAGGAGTGTGTGTGATGTTTGTGTGTTTGTGTGTGTGTGTGTGTGTGTGTGTGTGTGTGTGTTTGTTTGTGTGTGTGTGTGTGTGTGTGTGTGTGTGTGTGTGTGTGTGTGTGTGTGGCTTGGCCTGTTGTAGCGCCACCCTGAGGCTGATTTGAAAACTGTCAAGTGGCATTTCTTCCTCAGCCTAGTGGGAATATGCATGCACAGTTTCACCGCAATTTGTACAAAGCGGGCTACTCCTGAAAAGTTTAGAAGCCAATCGTAGGCAATGAAGGTGGACTATGAGAAATCGAACAAACCCGTCTTGATCACATGACTATGGATAGCATGTGTACCAATTTGCGTGAAATTTGGATAACATCTGAAGGAGTAATATTAGAAAATGTGTTTTACATATGTCTGCCTCCTGGTGGCGCTATAAAGAGCAGATGTGAACAATTCCAGGCAAAGGTTTTTCCTTGGCCTCTAGGGAGTTGGCATACAAAGTTATCCACAAATCCGTGCAGTTGGAGGTAAAAACACTTTTTGGCCAGTTATAGCGCCACCATGAAGCTGAGTTGAAAATGTTCACATGGCATTTCTTCCTCAGCCTAGTGGGAATGTGCGTGCGCAATTTCACGGGAATCACACAATGTGTTCATGATTTGCAGCATTTTGAAACTGAGCACTCCTGCAAACTTTGTAAGCCAATCTTAGCCAATCAGGATGTAGTCTGAGAAATCTGAAAGACGCGTTTCGTTGAATGGCTCTAGAGAGACTGTGTACCAATTTGCGTGATGTTTGGACAAAATCTGTAGGTGTACTGTCCAAAAACTTGTTTTGCACAAAGCGGCCTCCTGGTGGTGCTATAACAGGCCGTTCTGGAAATTTTGGGGCAGAGGTTCATCGTTGGCAGTGTGTGTGTGCAAAATGTGACATTGACCGGGTTAACCGGAGATTAGCCGGAGATTAGCTGTTCACAGACGGACACACGGATGGACGGACGGCCGGACGGCCGGATGGACACACGGACGGACGGACGTGGTGCAAAACATACTCTCTCCCCATGGCTTCGGCCTGGTGGAGACAATTATGTCTAGACATAATTAGCCTATGTCTTAAATGTAAACACAGAGAGAGCGAGAGAGCAAGCAGCAAAACACTCCATGAGACTCGCCACTACTGCGGTGGATGGTTGAAAGATCACTAGTTTCCATACTGCATGGTGTTCACGTTGGTAAAAAGATCACTAGTTTCCATACTGCATGGTGTTCATGTTGGTAAAAAGATCACTAGTTTCCATACTGCATGGTGTTCATGTTGGTAAAAAGACCAGTAGTTTCCATACTGCATGGTGTTCACGTTGGTAAAAAGACCAGTAGTTTCCATACTGCATGGTGTTCATGTTGGTAAAAAGATCACTAGTTTCCATACTGCATGGTGTTCATGTTGGTAAAAAGACCAGTAGTTTCCATACTGCATGGTGTTCACGTTGGTAAAAAGACCAGTAGTTTCCATACTGCATGGTGTTCATGTTGGTAAAAAGACCACTAGTTTCCATACTGCATGGTGTTCATGTTGGTAAAAAGACCACTAGTTTCCATACTGCATGGTGTTCATATTGGTAAAAAGACCAGTAGTTTCCATACTGCATGGTGTTCACGTTGGTAAAAAGACCAGTAGTTTCCATACTGCATGGTGTTCACGTTGGTAAAAAGACCAGTAGTTTCCATACTGCATGGTGTTCACGTTGGTAAAAAGACCAGTAGTTTCCATACTGCATGGTGTTCACGTTGGTAAAAAGACCAGTAGTTTCCATACTGCATGGTGTTCATGTTGGTAAAAAGACCACTAGTTTCCATACTGCATGGTGTTCATGTTGGTAAAAAGACCAGTAGTTTCCATACTGCATGGTGTTCACGTTGGTAAAAAGACCAGTAGTTTCCATACTGCATGGTGTTCACGTTGGTAAAAAGACCAGTAGTTTCCATACTGCATGGTGTTCATGTTGGTAAAAAGATCACTAGTTTCCATACTGCATGGTGTTCACGTTGGTAAAAAGACCAGTAGTTTCCATACTGCATGGTGTTCATGTTGGTAAAAAGACCAGTAGTTTCCATACTGCATGGTGTTCACGTTGGTAAAAAGACCAGTAGTTTCCATACTGCATGGTGTTCATGTTGGTAAAAAGACCAGTAGTTTCCATACAGCATGGTGTTCATGTTGGTAAAAAGACCAGTAGTTTCCATACTGCATGGTGTTCACGTTGGTAAAAAGATCACTAGTTTCCATACTGCATGGTGTTCACGTTGGTAAAAAGACCAGTAGTTTCCATACTGCATGGTGTTCATGTTGGTAAAAAGACCACTAGTTTCCATACTGCATGGTGTTCATGTTGGTAAAAAGACCAGTAGTTTCCATACTGCATGGTGTTCATGCTGGTAAAAAGACCAGTAGTTTCCATACAGCATGGTGTTCATGTTGGTAAAAAGACCAGTAGTTTCCATACTGCATGGTGTTCATGTTGGTAAAAAGACCAGTAGTTTACATACTGCATGGTGTTCACCTTGGTAAAAAGATCACTAGTTTCCATACTGCATGGTGTTCACGTTGGTAAAAAGACCAGTAGTTTCCATACTGCATGATGTTCATGTTGGTAAAAAGACCACTAGTTTCCATACTGCATGGTGTTCACGTTGGTAATAAGACCAGTAGTTTCCATACTGCATGGTGTTCATGTTGGTAAAAAAGACCAGTAGTTTCCATACTGCATGGTGTTCATGTTGGTAAAAAGACCAGTAGTTTACATAGTGCATGGTGTTCATGTTGGTAAAAAGACCAGTAGTTTACATAGTGCATGGTGTTCATGTTGGTAAAAAGGTTCATATGTAATCCATTCATTCAGCACAGCTTTGATTTGATTGACCAAAGAGTAGGAAGTAACTAACTATGAGACTTCCTGTAGTGGCCCTTCAAAATAAGACTCACTTAATAGTATCAGAAGAGAGCATGGTTACTCAACATATAGGTTTTATTTTGAAGTTCATGGCAAGTTCCTTTCTTTCTCTTATTTGCAGTTGTCAAAGAAAAAACAAAACAAATCCATGCCGTTCTCAATAAGTTAATTAAATAATGAATGCATTTTTGCAACGCAGAGCAATATCATTGAACCAAATTGCATAGCCAATACTGTACCTCTGAGAGTGTACAAATGTAACCAAATGGTCCCATATGGTGCATCTGGTTACATTTATTTCGAACTACAATAAAGTGCTGATGTTCTAGCTGGTTACGGCACTCCATCTTTAAGTAAAAGAAATACAGACACACTTAGGCCTATAATATAGGCCTAAGTGTGTCTGGGCATATTATGCCCAGCAAAATGCCCAGAAAATAACAACATATTGAAATTATTGCAACTATTGCAAATATAACAGCTGCAGGGGGCCTATCCATTTCGTTTGTGTATTTATTTATGTATTTGTTTGTTTGGGACAATACAATTAATCCTTGATTTCTACATCCTTTTAGCCAGCCACTACTCTACTGAACATACTCCTCACTTCACTATGTGAAGAAACAAAACGCAAGTGAAAAACACAACGCATTCACAGTACACTGTGCATGCACAGTGCACACACATACACACTGTAAACGCTCTCATACTGCTCACACACACACACACACACACACACATACACTCGCTGTGGCTTGTGAAATGAGGGCTATTTTTAATATCTGCTCGGGTGCCTTCTGAATAATGGGCAAATATTCCTCAAGGTCACAACTCATTTGTCAGGCTGTGAGTTGAAGGAACGGCCCGGTGGACTAAGGCTAACATTCAGCTTTTATTCTGCTGATAAAACCCACAGCCACTTTATGAGTACAAGCAGTTAAAAAAATGGAAGAATAACAGACGCTGCATGGTGAGACAAAAGGTATGATGGAGAAACAGAGAGAGAGCGAGAGAGAGAGAGAGAGAGAGAGAGAGAGACAGAGACAGAGTGAGAGAAAGAAAGAGAGAGAGAGAGAGAGAGAGAGAGAGAGAGAGAGAGAGAGAGATAGACAGAGACAGAGACAGAGATGGAGACAGAGTGAGAGAGAGAGAGAGAGAGAGAGAGAGACAGAGACAGATATGGAGACAGAGACAGAGTGAGTGAGAGAAAGAAAGAGAGAGCGAGAGAGAGAGAGAGAGAGAGAGAGAGAGAGAGAGAGAGACAGAGAAAGAGACAGAGACAGAGACAGAGTGAGAGAAAGAAAGAGAGAGAGAGAGAGAGAGAGAGAGAGAGAGAGAGAGAGAGAGAGAGAGAGAGAGAGAGAGAGAGACAGAGACAGAGATGGAGACAGAGTGAGAGAAAGAAAGAGAGAGAGAGAGAGAGAGAGAGAGAGAGAGAGAGAGAGAGAGAGAGAGAGAGAGAGAGAGAGAGAGAGACACACAGAGAGACAGAGATGGAGACAGAGTGAGAGAAAGAAAGAGAGAGAGAGAGAGAGAGAGAGAGAGAGAGAGAGAGAGAGAGAGAGAGAGAGAGAGAGAGAGAGACAGAGAGACAGAGATGGAGACAGAGTGAGAGAGAGAGAGAGAGAGAGAGAGAGAGAGAGAGAGAGAGAGAGACAGATATGGAGACAGAGTGAGAGAAAGAGAGAGAGAGAGAGCACACAGAGTAAGTTCTGTGCAGTTAACGTCCCTCCTCGTGCACGTGCACTGACTCTCGCATAATACTGTATGGGTTTGTGCTCGGGACTAAATTGGCAAAAATTCCATCAGCTTATTGCCTGGTGATGCTATAACAGAATGCCAGAGGTGGCAGGAAGGAGTGGCCGCGTGGATGAATCACACACTGCCTCTCGCTCTAGTGACAGGCACAAGACAATGACGTCCGCTCAGGGCCTGGAGACTATCAAACAGCAGGCCGTGATGACTTCATCCAAAATGTCATCCGTCGTATCCCACTACAAACGGCCCCCGCGTCCCTCCGAGCGAGCATTATTCCATCCTCCGGGACTCGTCGGTGACGGGTCAGCGCACGACAACTGATCTCATACTGTGGGAGACGGTGAATGACAAGGTGCAGTTCGGCGTAGCGTATCTATAATGCATGGAATAGTAAAACAGATCGGTAACACTGAAGCGGCTGCCGCTAAGTCCTGCCTCACAGCCATATTATTAATCATAAGAGAGCAAGGTTTATTATCATACAACTGTAAACCATTATGGGGGGCTGCTCTACCTCGGAGCGCCCCACGGCCCCACAACCCCTGGTCTAGGTTATTAAATCCTACAGCCCCCAGCGTGCATCTCTCCAGCTAAGACGCTTCTTCCCCGGCCAAAGACTTTTATCTTCCTCCCCAGCACAGCCATGACATCTCCGTGATGCTTTCAATTTTCTGCTCTGTGCCTCCGTGTTTTATGGGGCCTGCGCTGTGCCGGTTCCAGACTGGCTGGCTTGGACTGACCCGGACTCTGCGTGTGTGTGGCCTGGCTCGGGGGTAGGGTGGGGTCGGAGGGGTGGGGGTGACATCAAGGCCACCGGCCAACCAGGGGACGGAGCCATGCAGCGGTGTCAGCCAACCACAGCATGGCCAGGCTCGTCCGCGAGAAAACGTCATGCGCCGCACATGTTGGTGACACATGCAGTGTTCTCTCCTATACGGACGGTATTTACAGCATGTGATATAGCGGCTTGTGGCCACTGCGTGGCTTTAGGGCCTAAATATTCTGCTTCTCTCGCCCTTTGCTCTGAACCGAAGGCACATTTTCTAGTTAGGGAGGTCTGAGCCGTTAGAGACCCGGGCCGAGTCTCTTTGTTTATTTGTCCTGGTATACCTACAGTTCACATTGGCCACAAAGGTAAATGGAAAATGAAATGATATTCCTAATCAATCTTATAACAAGTACAGGGGTTTTCATGTGTGCCTTGAGCTTTTTTCTGGGCCTAAGGCACACCAAAAGTCAAAATCTCAAAGCATACCTGTATTCATGGCATTTATATCACTCATCATATCATCATGCCAAATAACAGACAATACTACTTTTATACTTCGGCCCCTATGGTCAAAGTTCTATAAATAAGTAAATAAATATTTACATTACAACAATGTTCACTTGTAATGACATCCCCAAAATAGAGAAGCCAGGTTGTTAATATTATTTTGTGCATGTGCATATGCATATGCATACGCATTATGTGAATACGCATATGTGCATATGCATAATATGCATTATGCATTTGTGCATCTGGATTGGGAAATGAGTACTCTTAAAATCCCAAACCACACCTGGACTTATCTCACAGCACACTGGTGTGCCTCGGCACCCACTTCCAATGAATATCAACCGATAATCACCAATATGTTCCTTATC
The DNA here is from genome assembly GCF_964188405.1 of Protomyctophum parallelum. NCBI lineage: Eukaryota > Metazoa > Chordata > Actinopteri > Myctophiformes > Myctophidae > Protomyctophum > Protomyctophum parallelum. The sequence goes on from NC_139705.1 coordinate 40,478,563, forward strand.
AGACCATGCAATGGAGAAATATGGACATTTCCTACATACTACCTATACCGTAGTAGGCGACTAGGAAACAGAAGTGAAACGACAACCAAAGCAAAAACATTGTGAGACTGCGCTATACAACAACTTTGCTTTATGTTTACTTACGTGGCCGGTTAAGACTGAGGTTAGCGTTAGAGTTATAGGGTTAGATTTAGGGCGCCACGTCGGACAATGGCTGACAACAAACATCAATATGTAGGAAATGTCCATATTGGCCCCATTGCAACATGGTCTTGATAAGGGCTGCCTGATGATGGAGATTAAATCATCTGATAACTTCCGAAACCGCTAGCCTCGGTACACGGATGGACGGATGGTAGATGGACACACTGTATACAGTCAGAGAGATAGAGGCACGTTGGTCTGCTTTTATGCTAAACAGTTGCTGATCTGCAGCAGGTAAAAAGCCACATCCTTCTTCTTCAATGCCCTGCATGTATGCATGCATTGATTAAGTTGCACCATAGCCCTGCAGCTCCAAATGGCTACTTACCGCATCGATGAGTTATCAATGGTGTATGAGATGAGATGGTGGTCAGGGCCTTCGGTGTGACCAGTCTCCTCTGACACCCACCTCATATACGACGCAATAGAATGATTGAAATCAGCCCCAAACGAGATTCTTCTCAACACATATACTGTACAGTAAGAGAACGTAAATCAGTGGGACATATAGGGTTTGTCATTAACCACTTGCACATGGCTAGCGGCCCTATTCTCTGGCGAACATTCGGGCGAAAATCTACAAATCTACAAGCTCACAATGTATTGTGAGCTTGTAGATCGGTCATCCTTGGCAAAGACATTTAGTGTAGAGCAAAAAACAGGAGGGCCCCTAGTGTAGAGCCCTGGGTGACTCCAGTCAACTATATAAGTATAGGTAAAATAATTTAAAACAGCCGTATTGTCTCTATAGCCTCCAAATGAGATTTATCCTCTCAGCACATAATAGTAAGAGGCTCTTTGCGAAGAGAGTGTTACAGTAAATCTCAGTGGTGGGACATTAAACATGTTTGCCAATAAGGGTGGGGGAGTAAACCTCCTTCCAGGGTTCCCACGACCCCGCACACCCCCCTGGCTGCCCCACACACACCCTGGCTGACCCGCACCCCCCCCCCCCCCCCCCCCCCCCCCCCGGCTGCCCCGCACACCCCCCTGGCTGCCCCGCCCGCACACCCCCCTGGCTGCCCCGCACCCCCCCCCCCCCCCCCGGCTGCCCCGCACACCCCCCTGGCGGCCCCGCCCGCACACCCCCCTGGCTGCCCCGCACCCCCCCCCCCCCCCCTGGCTGCCCCGCACACCCCCCTGGCTGCCCCGCCCGCACACCCCCCTGGCTGCCCCGCACACCCCCCTAGCTGCAGTCTCAGTGCTTTGCACCGTCTCTTGGCACTCCAACGGATGCTGGAGTCAAATCATTACTTGGACGGAAAGCCTCCTATAGTTGGCTTTTTTTAAGTGTAAATGCAAGGTTGATGGGAAGGTAACTCGATAAGGAGGATTTAAATCCAGTCGGCGAGGACGCAGGCTTGATGGGACATGGTCCAACACTGAGGCAGCAAGATGTCGCACAGCTCAGGGACCTCTAGGTGTCTCTCCTCCCCCCAATGTTTAATGCCCAGCGTGCTGATTCTAACCCTGGGCATGCAGGGATCAGGACCACTGCCGAAGCCCCCCTCACGCCCCAGAGCTTCTCACACTATTACATCTAAATCCCATGTGCGATATGAGGAAAAGGGTTAGAGGGGTCCGGCCGCACTGACCAAGCGGGCTGGAATAGTTTTTCCTGCGTGATGCATTACATCCCTCCACCCGGCACCCAGAGCCCACCGCTTAGCTGAACTTTGAAAGATATTGCTTATAAAAGAGATGTCTCCCGGCGACGGCCCAAGTTCTGTAGTTTTATTATACCTTGGGGCTACGGCGGCCTGTCTTCGGAGAGATAAGGTTGTACCCTTTTCATTTTGTATCCTCCGGCCGATATTTTAAGCCGGCTTGTTAAGGGCAGTGCTAGCCGAGCACTGGAACAGAGTTTGATGCATGGCTTTACAACAGCAGTCGGGCCCATAACGCTCAAAGGCCGATCATTACTGACCTTAATAGCCCAGTCTTCATCTGGGCTTGATTGATCGTGCCTAGCAGGTTGTGAAATGCGCCATCTGGAAGGAAGGAAGGAAGGAAGGTGCGATGGGCAAGCGGGGAGGGGGGAGGGGGGGGAGCCAGACAGCATCAGCCGAGCACGGAGGCACAGAGGAAAGGAGAGAAACCCCCCACTAACCTAGCCGATGTTGCATCTGAATTGATGGCCATAGTGGGATACTGTCGGACCTTAACTGCTCTAAGAGGCCCACCAAGCACCATAAACAGCGTCCGTGACATAAACAACCACACTTAGCCAGTCTAGGCATATACAATATTCATTTGAGGGGCTGCTGCTTGCTAACTCTTGTTTACTTGCTTGATGTGCTTGGATGAAGTCAGCACAGCAGAGGTGAGAGCGCCCGATGGTATAGCGTGAAGTGAGTTGGGCCTATGTGAGTAACTGTGACTGTGTGTGTGTGTGTGTGTGTGTGTGTGTGTGTGTGTGTGTGTGTGTGTGTGTGTGTGTGTGTGTGTGTGTGTGTGAGAGAGAGAGAGAGAGAGACAAGATAAGCCTTTATTGATCTGTGAGGGGAAATTCTGGTGCAAGCATAATCTGAATGCTTGAATGTATGTCAATTTCCAATTAATATGAATGTGCACACTATGACTATCGAAAATGGACATGCGATGTAAAGTATATGTACAGTGTCTGGGTATCTGGATAATATATTGTATAGTCTATCGATATTTGTTGCTGTCCGCAAGAAACCACCTCTTTCTCTTTACGTCTGTGTATATTGCACCAATTCAAAGTATTAAAAAGTGCTTCGGCGAAAACCTCCTAACTCCATTGGATCGAAATTGGATTGAATATTAATATACTGAATAGAAGATTGTAGTGTATACATTTTGCTAACCCTCAGTGTCAGTCCAAGTGAAGATGCCTCGTCAGATTTGAATTCTACTTAATTTAATGATGAAAAATGAATCTGTATTACTTTATTAGTTTAAATATGTGCTTTAATTTTTGACCTGTGCCTATCCTGTGTTTCATGCTCACTGCTGTTACTGCTACAGTATACAACACCAGAAGTTCTGTCTGTCTGTCTGTCTGTCTTTCTTCTACTGTACTACAATGGTGCCCAGATACGTTCCACCTCGCAACTGAATCCCAGTCTGTCTGTCTGTCACATACACACAGCGACTGAAAGCCGCTGTGACACAGAGTTACACAGACAGCAAACTGCAACTTACATGAAAGTATTTTGTACAGTGGTTAGTCCAGTTGGACTATAGCAGCAGCAGCGCTGGCTGCCTGCCGTACAACTTGAATAGCGCTGTCAGCCGGAGTGATGCAAACATGACAGGTGGAGAGTTCTCCATATGCCCGTACTGTACCTATAAATATTTAGGTTGGCAGCACACCGCACACACACCGACCAGACGAGGGCTGAAGCTCCCGGGGGCTCATCAAGGCCCCTCTATTCTCCATTACCGGTATCTGGTTTCCCTGTCAGCGTGGAAGCCCGGGTGTGGGATCCAGGCACCGTGCACTAATGCGTAGCCGCTTGTAACAAAAAGGCCTCTGACAGATTCCGTTCTGCACTTCATTAGCCCAATTCTATGGCTTGCTGAACCATCGGACCCAGCTTAAATCAACTGAGAGATGATGTTGTGCTATTCGAAGGGGGGCCCACTAGGGGGAGCCAGGGAGGCTAAATGGATTTTTTCCCCCTTCTTCTTCAATTGGGGGGAGTGGTATTATGTGAAAAGTTTAGGAAACATGGCTATTTGGGGGTCTTGGCATATTGAAAAGTTTGGGAAACACTGAAACAGAGCATTAAGGATGCATGCATCTATGCGTCGCCACACCACGATGCGCTGCATGTGTGCCCCTGTGCATGTTGCACTGCGCAAAAAGCATGGAATACAGATGTGTATATTACAGGAAACTCCCGTTAAACTTTCCAACAAACTCCGGTAAACTCCCGAATTGTACCATCACACCTCTATATTACCGTATATCACTGTATATGCCCGCTAAACTTGAGGTTTACGGGCAAAATACAGTGCCCATAATTGCCCGTTAACTCCTCTTTTCACGCAGTGGCTTTACGCTGATATCCCTGTTATGATGTGTGTCACAAAAACCATGTGCAGGAAGTGTTGCAGAAGCAGATTTGGGCTATGCTGCAAATCAGCACCACCACCTTCTCAAAATGGTCTTTAGGGCCAAAAGTCTTCATGTGAGAAGATGAAACATCTGTTATCAGAGTTAGGTTAATATGGGGGGGGGGGAGAGAGAGAGAGAGAGAGAGAGAGAGAGAGAGAGAGAGAGGTGGAAGTGAAAACAAGCAATGATTCAGTACTGTGCGTGCGTGCGTGCGTGCGTGGATGCATGCATGCGTGCGTGCGCGTGTGAGTGTGTGCGTGCGTGCGTGTATGTGTGTATGTGAGAGAGATACAGAGAGAGGGAACAAGTATAGCCTACATATATGCAGTGTGTGTGAGAGAGAAGGTACAGCATATGCATGCATGAACACTCAAAAGTGTTCGCATGCACTTGTGAGTGTAGACTACATTGTGTGTGTGTGTGTGTGTGTGTGTGTGTGTGTGTGTGTGTGTGTGTGTGACTGTGTGTGTGTGTGTGTATGTGACTGTGTGTGTGCGTGACTGTGTGTGTGTGTGTGTGCGCACGTGCGTGTGCGTGCGTCTGTGTGTGAAAGGGGAACGGGATGACAGAGGGCCAGGTGGAACGGAGACTTCTGTCGCTGACTCAACACCTTTCTCATTTTATTACCAAATCATCCGTGACAAACAGCTCTGGCGTTTGGCGAAGGTGAGGCAGGCGAGTGGTGGAAGGAGGGGGGGGGGTCACTCCGATGCTGCAGAGATTGCGTCGGTATTAATGCAACCCGACTGTGTCACTCCCCCATGGCACCTCTTACACCATGTCGTCATCCATGTGTCATTTTTAGAAGGCCTGGGGTGACAGTGATGGCCCTTTACTTCCTGCAGAGTCCCCGGCGCCGTGGCACAAAAACAGCGCGCCAGACGACCCAAAGAAATCGTGCCGGCTCGCTCGCTCGCTCGCCGACGACAGAAAACAAATGCTCGGTGACAACACGATCGATGTGGGCGGGAAAAGAACAAAGCGTTCCCTCGTCAAGCACCAGCCGTTTATTTTAGAAATATTTCCCACTATACCACGATGACAGAGCTATCTGTTCTTTGAAGGAAGTGTGGGGGGAAAAAAAACACCTTTATTGATTGTACAATCACCACAAAACGGTGTAAAAAAACTCCAAACTATCCACTGTTGTTCCTCTGAACCAGTGAAAGCCATATCCCTCATTTGAGATTCTCCACACATCCAAACAAACACAGCCAGATTGCTTCTTCTGACCCTAATTTAAGTCCTGTGTTAGGCCCTAACAGATGTCGGCCGGAGCGTCCGCCCGTGGCTCAGAGACGTGTACAAATGGAACCAAATGGACCCGTACGGGTTCATTTGGTTCCATTTGTACACTTCTCTGAGTTAAATTAACACTGAGGTTTTTTCTGTTTTTCGTCTTACCGGCGCGGTGCCCGCGGAGCACTATTTCGAGAGGGCCCTGGCACCGTCGTCGCACTTTGATGTCAACAGGAAAAGCCAAAAAGCCTCCTTTCCACGGCTGTACGCGAGAGCCGCGGAGCAGATTAGCCTGATTGACAGCTATAAGATGTTAAGGACGTTCCCTGGAAGCATGGCGAGTCAGAGCGCCCGAGTGGAATGGAGTTCATTCATGAGTTACGAGTCTGTTTCAGTGATGCAGTAAAACAGAAATAAATCTCTTCCCCAACAGCCTGTGAAAAGGACGGTGGTAGGAAAGGGTGTACAACCTGGCACGGCTTTTGATTCGGGACTCGCACGAAACCCTAGGCGGGATAGTGACACTGCTGGCATGCAGGTGACACATGTTGTACAGTATACAGAACTTCACGCGTCATGCCGTCGGCAAGACAGTGGATTGTCAGTAAATTGTCAGCTGACACTGACAGTGAGAACGGAGCGCATTTGCAAAGGTGTTGTTATGTAAATGCTACTCCGATTCTTTTGTTGTGTGTCGAAAGTGTCGAAAAGTGATCACTTGTTTTCAGTAACAAAAGAGAAGAATTAGCAAGGCTAAACCGTGAAAAGAACCTTTGGGGAAAACAAGAATGTCTGTGTTGTTACAGCACATCTGTAGGTACAGTACACTAACACTACAGCATGATCTGTACTGAAGTTCAAAGGGATCAATTAAAAGCAAAGAAGTTTGAAAAAAGTCAATACTGTATACCAGGGGTTTTCAACTGATTGTGAACGAGGGACCACCACCCTGACTTAGAATCAACGTGGGGACCACTGTTGCGTTGGGTGGGTATATGGCCTAAGATTAGTGCTTTTGTAACAAGCTATGCATCCCATGTGTATAGATCACACTGTTTCTCAACCAATGGTGCATTGACTACTAATAATGTCCTGACAATGACGACTCAACCAGACAATCCGGTGCACTTCCCCACCTGAGATTCTAATTTATTGACCTCCAACTTGTCAGGAAATGACAAGTTGGACGGTCATCATAGGTCACCAGGTCATTCAGTTCACTGCTTCTCAACTAGTGGAAATATATATTTTTTAAATCAACAAATCCTATTACTAAATGAATGGTCACCGGGTCTCATGCAATACTTCCACGGATCATCAGTGGTCCACGGACCACCTGTTGAAAACTCCTACTGTATACAGATGCCCCTACTTGAAAACCCTATGCTGGCAATATCAGCATTGGTTAATAATCGGATATATCAGCCAAAATTTAAATATTGTGCAAAAAAAGAAAACAGCCAATGCCACCTCAAAGCACAGCACTTCCTCCTGACATTGGTGTGGTATACCCATGGTCAAAAGAACCATGCCCTGACCAGTGTGCAACGAGCCCTCAAAGGAACTCCTCACTCACCTTCGTCAAGTTCGTTTTTGTCAAGGAGATGTTCCCGACTACTTAAGGGGCTTCTGGGGAGTCAAAGTAAAGTCGCAGACGGATGAGAAGTGCCCGCAGCGATATAAATAAAACGCGCCTCAGAGCCCTCCTGTCCCTGGCCAGGGCCCAGACCCATGCGAGGACAAATGACCGTTCCCAGCGCTGTCCCAGAGTCCCCCGTGCTAAAGCAGGCCGGGTTAAGGTTAAGAGGACCGCGGCCCACCAACCGCAACCAGCCTGCACTAATTAGAATGTCAAAGCCTCCCCCTCTCCGTCTCCAAGAATGCCTTTAAACCAGTGAATAACATTTAAACATTTAGCGGCAGTGTTGTTTGTTGTTGTTGTTGTTGTACTTGTACTTGTTCTGATCTTCGAACCTATTTTCACCAAATGTTCCCCTATATTATGACTTGCCCGGAACAGGGACGATAGGGTTGTGGAGTTTGTCATTGAAAAACGTTTCCTGAGATCTCGATTATTCGTCTTACTGACGATTCAAATTGACAGAATCGAAATGCCATGAAAGAATGCATATTGTTATCAAGTTATCAAGTTTAAAAAACATGTCATCATCATCAAGTATCATTAATGTCGTCATTTTATCAAGCAGCCTTTTGCCATTTTCGTAAAGAGGTTCAGCTATTTGAGTATCCCTCCCCTACTTCACCCCTGAGTGTCACACAAAAGTAATGAAAAATAGAAGATCCACAAGCTCACAGCATGTTGTGATGTGGCACGTTGTGAGCTTGCGGATCGGGTACAGTACTATACTAACAGTTTGGCCCATACAAGGTTTCTATAGTATTATGTGGACACGGTATTAAGAGACAGGCTATGATGAGGAACATTACAGAGCGTGTGAAGACGCCTGGAGGACATGGTTTCAACACATGCCTGGCACGTATACGACTCAGCCAGGCGTCCTTCCTTCCCCACCAGGGGAAATAAAGAGAAGGTAAGAGGAAGAAAAAACCCTCCATGGCTCCGGGCTACTGTTACCTGGCAGCAGCAGTCACAGGAATTCAAAATATCATTCTGCCGCCGCATAATAATAATATTCCAGATCTCTGCGAGACTGCACTCACATTCTCGTTCACAGAAACGCATGCACGCACGCGCACACGCACACACGCGCACACACACACACACACACACACACACAGTACGTCAAAGCTCCAGCAGTACACTAGCAAGGAGGAGCAGTAGACTCCAACAGGCCCCTGCAGGCAGTAAGAGGACTAGGAGGAAGCTTTTGTTTTGGACATCGCCGTTGATGTCTGTGGAAAAGAAGAATGGGGAAAAAAATTATGATGTTGTATTGTTTGTGTGCGTGTGTGTGTGTGTGTGTGTGTGTGTGTGTGTGTGTGTGTGTGTGTGTGCGTGCGCGTGCGTTTTCTCTCCTCTTCTGGCTGTCACCCAGGCTTGTCCCTTTGACTCGCAGCCATTTGCATACAGTAGGCAGCGCTATGTTTCCTCCCAAGAAATATGGGACAGCTTTAAGAAAACTACACTTATAGGAGGGGCGTGCGTGTGTGTATACTGTATATGTGGGGGGGGGGGGGGCAGGAGCGGAGGAGAGTAAGTGATAGTGATGGACGGTGCGATATAAATAGAAGTGGCGATGGCAGGATAATGCATGGCTCTTTCTGCCCGGGCCGAGGTTCAGGCCTGTCACTGAGACATGGGGAAGAGAGGCCGGGGGAGGGGGGCGGGGCAGGGAAAAAGAGGTCTAGGTGTCTTTTCCAGGTCAACGCAGGCTCCTAGAGGTGCAAAGGAAGAAGAGCCCACCTTGATTAATTATGATCATTATCATCATCATCCCAGCCGGGGGCATTAATCACAGCCATGTCAGAGCCAGGACAGGATGCGGGACAGGGGGCACGGGGAGGGCGATGTGTGGGGGGGTTGGGGGGGGGGGATATAGCAGGCAACGTAACGTACGTGGTGGAGAGGCTTGGCATGTTAGATCTGCGACCCGCAGCCCCCTCGCCCCGCCCCGCCCCGCACACGTCATGTCCATATGTGCGCTGTCAGCCCAGCATCCAGGCAGGGAGGGCCGTGAAACAGCAGAGCAGAACATGCTGTGATCAATGATAGCTCTTTACTTGAACCGCGCGCCAATAGCGGACCGGACCGGCTGTGAATTGACTGCAGCGTTACTTGACAGCCGGCCAGCTATAGCCCGGGTGAACACGTTGTTTGTCAGTAGAGCATTGGTCGTTAAAACGCATAATGAGCAGTTATGACAAGTCGCGTTAGTGCCTTGCGAGGTCTCGTAAGAAAACGATTCGTCCTAAACGAGCGCATGGGTTCAAGTACTGTCTTCACAAATCATTTCTCGTATATGTTCACGCAAGCTCAGGGAAACGGATCCCCCGATATTGATCACCTTTGGCACGTCGGCTTCCTTTATCACCACTCCCTCACCCCTATTTATATATATATTAATCTGCCATTTTTCAAACCTGCACTGTCTGCCATAGATGGCGCACAGCAGCGCGGCCGTGAGACTACAGATCCCGCAAAGCCATCAACACCGGATCGCGTCTCCAGGCTATTTACGGAGAACGACCCTCTGACTTTTATGAATACATGTACACTACACAGCGCTGTGGATTTGTCTTTATAAATCCGGTAGTGACACATCTGCCCCCGTCGCCCGTCCCCCCCACTTCATTTATTCCACTTGCGTAGATTAAGGCTGGCATTACAAGTAAGGTCACACCATGCATCATTGTTACCTCGACACCCCTGCCGACGCCGAGAACGCGCCGGGCCGACGCTGCATGCTGCTCCACCTCGAGGCCTCTCTCCCGACGGAGGGGACATTTCCATCAATTTGTCTTTTGTACATTTTCCTCTCCTTTCTCCCCATAACTACAGTACGCCCCCCTCCCGCCGCCACCGGAAGATTCCCTCGTCCTGATCCATGTTCATCCATCCCGGGCCGACCAGTATACAGGTGTGAACACGGCGAGACAGGGTTACGTCAAATAGAGCGCCCCGTGTACACACTCTGTCACAAGCGGGTGGGTGGGTGGGTGGAGGCAGGTGTGAGATGAAGCCTCACATCGTGAGCGTAGCTGTCAACATGCCACCCCCCACCACACACACACACACACACACACACACACACACACACACACACACACACACACACACACACTCACAGAGACATCCCTTCACCCCCACTTCTGTGATGACATGTTAATCCCCCTGCAACGCTGTGTGTGTGTCTCAACGGGGATTTTCTCCTCCAGCAGCAGTCGCCGTGCATCAGAGAGGATCTGTCTGTCTGTCTGTCTGTCTGTCTGTCTGTCTGTCTAACTACAAACTGCAGTGAGAGGCGTTAAGTAACAAAGGTCTTTGATGGAACTTTTTTCTATCAGCGTCTTTATTTGTGGCTAAGCAACATTCAACTATACCTATAATGATATCTTCAACATTCAACTATACCTATAATGATATCTTCAACATTCAACTATACCTATAATGATATCTTCAACATTCAACTATACCTATAATGATATCTTCTGAAACTATTTTCATGGGTTGCTCTTTTCATGTGAGTATATATATATATATATATATATATATATATATATATATATATATATATAATATATATATATACATACATTACACATTGAGTATCAGACTGTGTGTCACACACACCAGCAACACCATCATGTTCATCCACTGTCTGTGGGAGCGTAAACACTGCAGCTTCGTGCCAGAATGCTCTCTCTCTGTCTCTCTCTCTCTCTCTCCTTGTCACATTGTGTTCCTCACGCTCCTGCCTCCTCTCAGTTTGTGTTTGGGGCTTTGCTGGATCATGGTGCAACACACGCACGCACACACGTACGCACGCGCACACGTGCACATGCGCGCACACGTACACACACACACACACACACACACACACACACACACACACACACACACACACACACACACACACACACACACGCCACAGTGACAGGGCGAGTGTCATAGCCACCCACTGTGAACCCCAGTATGGGAAATTTTTTAAATATATAATTTATATATACTTTATATAGCACATACTGTACGTTTGTACAAAACAGGAACGAAAGGCCCTATCCTATATGGCAACCAGGTGGCCCGTTTTTGCAAATTGCATCAGATGCTTTTATTTTTGTCCTTGCTTGGCACTAAACGTTGGCTCACGCATGTTAAGGTTTCTCAGCCGGGTTCCCTCCGAGTTCAGCCCTTAAAGTAAACAGCCAGACACTATTATTATCACCTCCGTCATCGCTGACGCGCTCGCCTTATCAGTATCAGCATACAGCCATTATGAAGAAAAAGAAGACGTGACTCCATCTCAGCTCGTGTCCCCAAACCATCTTATTTGGAAACTAAAAGTCGTGTCCCTTATTTAACTGATAAGGGACACACTTTGTTCCTTATTCTTTGGAAATCAATCAATGACACAAAATCTTACAAGTTCAAACAACTCATATACATAATCGGTTGCAACTATACTTTAATCTCTTTGGCCGATGTTCGCCCAGAACATGGGTGCTGGGGTTCAAGTGTTGGTGGTTAATAGTATCATACAAAAGCTGTACATATATATATACACAGTGAGACTTTATCTTATATTTCTAAGAAATAAGGAAGCCTAATCTCAACCGTACAGTAGACACACCCTGTGGATTTACTGCTGTGTTACCTGAGCGGCCGTCGTTCCATAATGCTTTATGATCCAGAGCCGTTTATACGTCGACACCATGAAATTAAACCTTTCTGTCACCAGCGCTGAAACACAAGGACGTCTGCTGTGATGGAGCTTCAAGCACGCACGCACGCGCACACGTACGCGCACACGTACGCGCACACGTACGCGCACACGCACACACACACACACACACACACACACACACACACACACACACACACACACACACACACACACACACACACACACACACACACACACACACACACACACACACACACCTCCGTGATGTGCAATCACACAATCACACATCTGAATAACACCAGTGAATGCGAAAGGAAATCTATGAATGAAATATATCAGAGGAGATGAGATGATTAAATGTATATTTCATTGGACCGGGTCTATGTTGGTCGATGCCCCCCCCCCCCCCCCCCCACCTCTACACCAACTAACCAGAACCCCAACTCTCCTTACAAAAACATTATCAATCAATGTTTAATGTTTTTCATGAATCGAGTACGTGAGGAGGACACCAATATGAGCCGGAAGGCTTTTCTGGTTTCATCCTTTTTAGCAGACCTTGTATTGTACTGTACTTCCCATGCCTGTCCATGCAAACTGTTAATACAGCATTCAATCAGTCAACAAGCACAAGCAAGCAAAGGTCGTCTGGATCGGGTTTCGAACCAACGACACACTGTCAGGCCGGACCACCACGCCGGCGGCCCGGGCCAGAATGGTTTTAACTTAAAATTTAAGACGCGATCTGGCACATGTTGTGCGCTCATAGATGTGTGTGCAGATGTTTGAACATTTTCACAATACTGACATGTTTATGATTTAGATTTTCCATTTCCCTCTCCTTCCCAATTGGCCCCTTGGCGCCCCCTGCCGTCCCCCAAGTGTAAATCCTGCGTTCTTGAGCTAGCCACTCTGTGCTTGTAGTCTTTTCTCGTTGCCGTGAGAGCTTTAGTGTTATGATATCCATGTCCATAGATCATCTCCCTTTCTTTTTTTAAAGCCCTCCTTTGCAACGTAGAATAGCAGCAGAGACGGTTGACCTCCCCCATCATCGCTTCAGGTTTGTAAGGACAGTTGGGTTTAAGCGGTGGAGTGAGTCATTGAAATGGGTCAGATAGTGGCCCCATTCCCCCCCGCCTCTCCACATGAGAACAGAAGGTGGACGTCAGTCACAGCGGGAGTGCCCGGAGAGGCGCAGCACCCCTCGGGAGCTGTCCCCCAGTAAAGAATCGCTGAAGCAGGGAATTCAGCGGTCCAAGACTTCAACCGCTAACACAAAGGACTGTCCTCCCGCTCTGGGCTCACAGGGGACGCAGTCAGCAAAGTGCCTCTTACAGCCAAGACCAGAGCACTGGCTTCATTGTGTGTCTTTTGTGCTCTAACGCCTCTGCCCCCTTTGCTTTAGTTTTTTTCCTCTCCTTTCTCCTCTGCCAGACACTTGAGAGGTGCTAGTGAGGGATGACATCCGTTTATGGGTGTCTGACACAGCATCTTACAATTGCCCATTAAAAGCTCATGATTGGCCTAAAAGAAAAGTCTGATGTCTGGTTCTGGTGCAGTGGGCAGACGACTTTTTCTCTCTCGAAAGCAAAAGAAAAAAAAGGTGACAAAAAAGTTTTGCCCCTGCGTGACTTTGAGGCCGTCTGAAATGAAAGGATCTCCGCTCCGCCCGGGGTCGGTCTATATTCCTGCTGCAATCCAACCCCATCATGGGGAAGTGTTCGGCGTTGGACAATTAGATAACGCACTCTAGAACGGGAGATGGCGGCTCACTCGCGGCAGACACGTGATGCGATGCACTTTCATGTGTCGTGTTTATGTCCCCTTCCAGCGTCCTGATAGCCGTCAGGATGGTGGAAAGGGTCGGTTCTGGATCCATCTTGTTGGGGCTAGCACATGCAACTTTATTTTTTATTTTTTCCTTTGTTGGTCTTTGTTGTCTTCTCTAGGTTGCTCTTAGTTTAGTGAGGAATTGACAGAGCTACACAGAAACGCATCTACTCCATGATACGCTCACTAGCGCCCCCCGCAGTTTCATGTGGACAGATGATAGATCCCACCTGACCAGAAGGACCTCATCAGTTCTGGGTCTGGGAGCTAGCCACCATGATCATCGGCCTGGATAACCAACTATGACCACTACATGACCTGGAACTTTGTTTCATGCTTATTGCAGTGCTGATATGACAACTGAGTTAGCCTGAGGATTAATAAGGAGCCATCTGTGAGAATGCTTGTAGACCGGTCACTCTGCACACAGTAAAGTAAATTGTGCATTTACAGTATATAACACATTTATCCAAGGCGCTTTACATAGATTGTGCATTACATTCACACACACATTCACACACTGATGGCGCAGGAAACCATGAAAGGCACCAACCTGCACATCATCATCATCATACTACAATTCTAACAATGTCTGAGTGTGTGTGTGTCTGTGTGTGTGTCTGTCAGAAACTCTGCCGTAACTCCTTACTGCCTGCACCAATCACTCCCAGGCATTCACACAGGCATTGACCATATGCATGTGGAGGGCGTAACGAAGCCCTTTTTTCGATTTGACACATTAATGATTATTAATGAATTGATTAGTCAATTACAAACGCACCCGGGCGCAGTACCCCCCACGGCCACAAGGGGGGGGGGGGGGGGGGGGGGCAAATATTTCACAACGGGTAAGGGCTAGTCAAGAACAATTAGGGGTTCAGTGTCTTGCACACTTGACACTTGGACACTAACTCTGGGGGAGCCCAGGATCGAACTGGGAACCTCACGGTTTCCATCCGGCCCCTGTGTGTGGCTACAGTGGTCCTGTAGATGTAACTCGAAAGAATGTACACTACAAAGGGAACCAAATGGACCCGTCAAGGTCCATTCGGTTCCATTCGTATACTTTCTGTGGAGTTGAATTGGTGTAACACACTAGATTTGACCTCTGTAGCTGTCAGTGCCACTATGCATGCATCCTCCCCATACGGACGGATGCACTTAAAAGTGTGCATAATGCACACACTGACCCACATGGAGCACTGACACACACGCCTCACACACGCCTCACACACGCCACACGGACACACGGACACACGTGAAGCTCGGAGCCGGATGGGTGGGGCGGTGGAGTGCGTTCGCAGGGATTCTGTAGTGAGCTTACACCCCTTCACAGCGTCGGCTGGTCCATGAAATATTAAGCACGGCTGTCTCCCCCCTGAATAAGCCAATCGAGTGGTAACGGCGGAGCTCTGTCTCCTACCATGTTTAATGCATGGCCCTCCGGGCCGAGACTTTGTCTGAGAAATAGGGGGCCCTTTTCTCCGGCTCACACACACACACACACACACACACACACACCCTCCCTTTATTATTTCCTTTATTTTTTATTTATTTTTATTCTTTTGTTTGCTCTCTTTATGTCGTTCTGTCCGTCTATCGTTCAAACTTTTCTTGTCTCTTACTTTCTCAATTGTTTTTATATCTATCTTCTTTTTATATCTATCTTCAGCCGGTCGTGTCTCTGCTTCTCTCGGCTGCTGGAGGGGAGAGAGAGAGAGAGAGAGAGAGAGAGAGCCAGAGAGAGAGATAAAGAGACAGAGAGAGCTACTGAGACAGAGAGACAGAGAGAGAGAGAGAGAGAGAGAGCTCTATAGGTATGGCGAGAGGTGGACTTCAGTGGGCTACGGGTCCAGATGGTCAGTGTGTTTGGCTCGTCCACCCCAGCCTGTTCCCTGTCCTCTAGCAGTGTTTTTCACAACGTGCTCGGAGGAAATGGCTCTGCTATGCCTGCTCTGTTTTATGAGGCATATACAGACGCTTCCTCATCTGTTCACTGGAGGTACTATCTGTTCTTTTTTCTTTTTTTTTGTTCTCACCCACTGTCGTCACAAAGTTTACCCCCCACCACAACACAACAGCGGACCACCCTTAAAAGAGGTGGCAATTACAAAATATGACAGAGAGCATGAATAAATGAAGCAGATGTTCCGCTATCTCGGAGGACTTTTTTTTTACGGGTTGTACAGTATCAGCGTGGTATTTATTAATTTCCCCCTCCAGCCCGGCATCGGGAATTGAGTCCATGATAAATGCTGACTTCCACGCACCGCCTCCACCAACGTACGTATACGGGTCCGAAGAGCCGACACGTTGGGGGGAGTGTGCGGGGGATGGGTGGAGGAGGGGTGGGTGGGGGGGGGGGGGGGGGGGTCAGGCTGACACTGAAGCTCTCTAGTCAGTTACTGTACTTCTTAATCCACAACCCATCTGGATGTAATTGATTGAGCCTCCGTCTCCAACTCGGGTGTTTTACTGTTCCGCGCGTTCACTCGCCACCTCAGATCACGGGGGGAAACCATTCCAGTTTAATTAAGGTGAAAGGATATCATTAGGGTTCTTAATGATGATTAATGCATAAATAATAATAACATTTGGGTATTAGGATCGGAGCGGGATGTGTAATCATTCTTTCTGTTCAGGTAGCTCGCGCGCCGCTATAACAAATAGCGCTCGTCATTACTCATACCATCGGCGCCACCAGTTAGAACCCACCGGTCCACATTGGTAATCCATTTCATCTTCAGGGTTTATAAGTGCTCCGTTTGAATTTGCCCTCCGCTTTCAAACGCAGGACGAGCGCCCTTCGGCTCGGCTGACAACAGACGGTACATGTAGTGTGTGTGTCGTCGTCCCCCCCCCCCCCCAGCTCCCTTTGACTCACTTTCTTATTTCTCTTCATTTCTTGTTGTGACAAATGGCAACGGCATGAATTCTCAGAAAAAAAGAAAAGAAAAAAGTGCTGAAAAAGTTTGACATTTAGCTTTAAATGGAAGGTGGAACGGGCCGCAGGGATGCAGGCCGTAACGAGGCGGGAGAGACCAGGCCTTCCTCCTCGTCTCTCCCGCTAAAACAAGATTTATGGCCTCGCGGATCCCATCATATTTTAGGGGCTGATGTGCACGGCGGGTGGTTTATCTGGGATTGAGGGCTTTGGCTGTTGAGCCCATCACTTCAGGGCTTGTGTGACTTACAGCGGTGACATGCAACGGCGCGCGGCAGCGCCAAGGAGAGACGACTATAACAGGAGGACCGTCGGTACACTGTGACTGGGAACCAACTGCCTCCTCTACACCACTGGAATCATCGCATTCTCCTTCACCGCCCTTATCTTCCTCTCTCTCTCTCTCTCTCTCTCTGGTATTATACAGTTGCTCCTACTACTGTACGAGCTGTACGTACTGTAACATGTCATATGTGTTCTCCAGACGCTAATGTTCATACCAAGTCCCTGACATTCACTGGAGAGCTCTTATAGCTCAAATCTCTGTGCAACACTATGAAAGAAAAGTGTGCGTGTGTGCGCGTGTGTGTGGGTGTGGTGAGGGGAAGGGGAAGGGGGGTTGTTCGGGCGGGGGAAGTGTCTATACAGTCTACTGTCAAGATAAACTTAAAGTCAACTTTGGTGCTTTTTATTAGAGCGTACAGTACAGTGCAGTGCACACAGCGAGCGATAGAGCAGAGAGATGATAGATCTCATCTTCCCCTCTGCCTCCCCCCTCCTCCTCCTCCTCCTCCTCCTCACCTTGCTCCTCTGGTGTGTAATTGACAGACTTCGGCAGTTAAGACCTCCGACTGCTCTTTCTTCATTTGGAGACACTTTGTCGGTTTTAATCAGAGCTCTAATTGGCAGGCTGGCAGTGGGTGAGTGGCACCCAGAGTCCCGGTGGCGTACAGGGGACCGTGACTTTGCCAAGACTGTGGACGTCCGTCCGTCCGTCCGTCCGTCTCTGTGTGTATCTCCTAGCTGCTCTATCTCTATGTATCTCCTAGCTGCACCTAAGCCCTATTTAATACTTTAGCAAAAACACTGACACTTAGCAGATCTATAAGCTCCTCGCGTGGTAGATCTGCTATTTTCACTATTTCTGAAATGTTTCGCCCATAATGACACGCACACATATCGGGGCCGCGCCGTGCAGGGTTAATAATGCTACTGTTTAGACGGAGGCGTGTGCACGTGTCACGTGCATGCGTACTGTATGTCCTTCCACATATCCGTAATAACCTGGTGAAAACACTATAACGCACATGCCGTCACCCTCGCTGGGGATTAGAAAGAACACTGTGTGCCGCTGATGTCAAACGTGGCACAGCAAAAACAACAGCACATCTTGTCATCCTGAATATAGTGCGTGCGTGCGTGACTGTGTGTGGGTGCATGCGTGCGTGCGTGCGTGTGCGCGTGCGTGCGTGCGTGTGCGCGTGCGTGCGTGCGTGTGTGCGTGCATGCATGCGTGAGTGTGTTTTCATTTGTGTGAAACTTTGTGGGAGGGAAAGCATTGTGTGTTTAGTTCTGTATCAGTTGGGCTGGTTGGAGTCCTATATACATTTTTAATAGCTTGCAGGACGGGCCAGCATGCACTGTGCTCTCCAGGAAAGAGTCCTGCCAACGTTGAAACTAGGACACCAGGATTCCTGTCTATGAGTTCTCTCTCCCGCTGAGGGGCGAGCAATACCAGGGGACAAGCTTGAGCAGATTGAAAAAGAGTGAAAAATAGGTAGAGGCAGATTGGGTGAGGAGGAGTATAGAGAGAGAGGTTGAATAAACAGAATTTGTCCCAGAATCCTTTGTTGTCCCAAAGCCCCGCTTCTTCTCTTTTTTTGGGGTTAACGTGACAAAGCCCTGAATTGTCTGTCATTTTGATGAGCTGACAGTGTTGGTTTAGTCCCTGTGTGTGTATAGACTTTGTGTATTTTCTCGCTTGGTCGTTGCCGGGTTCAGGCGGCGACTGAAAAAAAAAAAAAGAGCCCCCTTATAATCAACAAGCGTCCTGTGTATTCGCCAGGCCAATTAAGAGTCATTCATTTGCTAATGAAGGCTCTGTCGAGGTCTAAACTGCTCCTGGGGGCACACAGACGTGCAGACACGCAGTCAGCACACGCGCAGCCCTGAGCAAAAGAACAGCTCAGCGCCACCAACGCAGTCATCAGTCCTGTGCCCGTTGTCGTGGCCGCGCCCCGCGCTTGCTTGCCCACTCAGCACATCTCACCCAGCAGCCCCTCAACACTAAAAAGTATAATTGAATTCATTATTCCCTGTTTTATGACTTGTTCCGCTGTGGTTTTAATTTGTCCTGTAAAAGATGAGGCAGGCAGGCAGGGCAGGCAGTTCCTCTGTCTCCCCTCCAGTCTCTCCCAGACTCCCCGGTTCTCCACACCCAGGCTTGGGGGGTTTTACGAGCCCGGTGGTGATGGTGGGTTCTCGTGTACCGTGGGAGCCGTCTCCACCGCTAATCAACTCCTCAAGGTTGCTACCACCCGTGTCGCGCGGGGAGAGGTGCAGACGGGTTTGCCAAATAGCACGCCTAGCTAGCTCTTTAATGGGCTAAGTGCTTGACCTTCAAGAGGACTTCCATCCTAACTCGGCTCTGAAGAGATGCACCCCCGCGCCGTGCCGCATATTGATCTAGTCATGAGAATATAATCTGGAAAACATTTCTGTCGATATTTCCTCGCCGGCTTCGGCATCCCGAGGAGGGGAGGGAGGCGGGACCGAGTGCAAGGTTATCAGCGGCCATCGCTGTATACTCATCGGAGACATGTCTTTTTTTGTGATAAACACTCCTTATTTCAGAGTTTTCTTGAGACACAGCAGCCTTGGCAGCGCTCTGCTGCAGACAGCGCCTCCGGGCTCTCCGCCTTGGCCCAGAACTCGGAGCAGCACCAAAGACTGGAGAAGACTGCATCACTGCCTGCCTTACCCCCACCGCCTCCACCACCACCCCAACACCCCAACACCCCAGCCTGTCTGCCTTACCTCCACCGCCTCCACCCCTCCACCCCAACACCCCAGCCTTTCTGCCTTACCTCCACCGCCTCCACCCCTCCACCCCAACACCCCAACACCCCAGCCTGTCTGCCTTACCTCCACCGGCTCCACCCCTCCACCATCAACACCCCAGCCTGTTTGCCTTACCTCCACCCCAACACCCCAACACCCCAACACCCCAGCCTGTCTGCCTTACCTCCACCGGCTCCACCCCTCCACCATCAACACCCCAGCCTGTTTGCCTTACCTCCACCCCTCCACCCCAACACCCCAACACCCCAGCCTGTCTGCCTTACCTCCACCGGCTCCACCCCTCCACCATCAACACCCCAGCCTGTCTGCCTTACCTCCACCCCAACATGCAAGCCTGTCTGCCTTACCTCCACCCCAACACCCCAACACCCCAACACCCCAGCCTGTCTGCCTTACCTACACCCCAACACCCCAACACCCCAACACCCCAGCCTGTTTGCCTTACCTCCACCCCAACACCCCAACACCCCAGCCTGTCTGCCTTACCTCCACCCCAACACCCCAACACCCCAGCCTGTCTGCCTTACCTCCACCCCAACACCCCAACACCCCAGCCTGTCTGCCTTACCTCCACCCCAACACCCCAACACCCCAGCCTGTCTGCCTTACCTACACCCCAACACCCCAACACCCCAGCCTGTCTGCCTTACCTCCACCGCCTCCACCCCAACACCCCAGCCTGTCTGCCTTACCTCCACCGCCTCCACCCCAACACCCCAACACCCCAGCCTGTCTGCCTTACCTCCACCGCCTCCACCCCAACACCCCAGCCTCTAGGGACAGCCTCTCCTCTCTGCTGGATGGGTGATAGCATGTCTCTCGGACTCTCAGTCCACCACACATAAGCCGGTGACACACCAGCAGACACACACTGAGGGCAGCACAGACTTACATATTAATACCTTTAAATAACTCAAGCTGATTCTGATAAACGCCATAACCTGACCTGTGCACGCGTAGAAAGAGAGGGGCTGTACTGACGTTGTTTACTTCATCTTCTTGCAGTAATCCAGACGTTTTCTGATGATTAACCGCCCATTAACACGCTGCAATTAGCACTTTTGTGAGACCTTGGGTATATGATTAAACTCGTATAATTATTCCTAATCTCTCTGAGTGCAGATCTCAGGCTACACTTGATTTGGCTCGACTTTACACCTTTGTTATTGTTTTTTAATCAATATGGTCTCCAAGCTTCTTTGATGCGAATTGTTATGCGGCGGTGATTGACAGCACAGGGGCAGACGTATACGGCTGCTCAATATATTGAATTCTCCAACATGTCATGTTTTAACGAACAAGATGGAACATTCCAATGTCTAGAATATATTAAAAAAAGAAGAAATACAAAAAAGAATATAATAATAAATTAAATAAATAATGATAATGAAACCATTTCAAGACGGTTTATAAACCTCAGAGTTAGAGCACTACTGGGGCCTAATCAGTCACTCTATGCAGCTCTACCACGAGGTTATCACTCCCCGTGCCCTCGGCCCGCCGCGTTCTCTAGACAACTTAACTGAACCCGAGGGGGCTCCGACTGGCTGGCAGGTTCGCCTCAGGCAGAACCCGGCCATTGAGGAAGTTACACGCGGGGTCGTTTTCTCTGGCTGCTCGGATATGTTTTCATAAGGCCTTCAAATTCATCAAGGGACGGCTTATTTTATGGCGGTCATAAAACTTGCCGCGATAAACACAGCGCCTCTGGTCAGAGGGCTGTATAGTGGCGGCACCTGTGGCGAGGCTGGGCACGGAACAGGGCCAGCTTATGGTAATCACTCCCCCCCCCTTTGAGAGGGACGGCGGTTCCAGAGACTCAAACACAGTCTGCAAAAACATGCAACGTTATATTCCTTCTTATAGAGATTATACTGCATCACCAGACAGACTCACTCATTTCATACAGAGACACTGCATCACCAGACAGACTCACTCATTTCATACAGAGACACTGCATCACCAGACAGACTCACTCATTTCATACAGAGACACTGCATCACCAGACAGACTCACTCATTTCATACAGAGACACTGCATCACTAGACAGACTCACTAATTTCATACAGAGACACTGCATCACCAGACAGACTCACTCATTTCATACAGAGACACTGCATCACCAGACAGACTCAGTCATTTGAGTGGCGGTTCACCTTGAGGGAGTGGCATTTGACCTTCAGAGCGCCAAAGAGTCGCAACACGCGATTGAGCCTCCTGTATATCCACGAGAACTCGACTAAGAACATGTACAGTTTGTACACATGAATAGTCAAACAGCTTCCCTGTCGCACCTCACAGGCGGGCGTTGTGGGTCAAACAAGACAAGCTATGCAGATTTTGGATCAAAACATGGCCATGTACGCGGCTCACGTACCGCGGTTGATGCGGGGATGCCACACAAAAAATAAATTAAAAAAAAGTTGGTGGAAAAAATAATATACCCTCACAGTGAAGTTTTGAAGGATTTTGACAATGGTGTCACCGCGGATGCCCTGCCGAGACGTCCACCTGATGGATGATGGCAGACAACGGCAGGCCGAGACAACGGAGCAGAGGTGGGGGTCAGGACGGAGAGAGAGAGAGAGAGACATGAAGGAGGAGGAGGAGGAGTGGTAAATGAATGCAGGCGCTGTGGAACACCTTGACAGTACAGATCTTTCTCTACGCGCAAGATCCACCTCGGGGGACGTCTGGCTAATTTCGTGTGAAAACAGCAGACTGCTGAGGCGTGGGACAGTGGGGGTGGGGGGGGGTGGAGTGAGGGAGATGGGGAGGGGAGAGGAGAGGAGAGGAGAGGAGAGGAGAGGAGAGGAGAGGAGAGGAGAGGAGAGGAGAGGAGAGGAGAGGAGAGGAGAGGAGAGGAGAGGAGAGGAGAGGAGAGGAGAGGAGAGGGAGGATTCGGTAGAGTTCTGTTTATAGGACGGCCTGGACAGAGAGGGAGAAAGTTTGTTGAGGTGGATACGACACACACACACACACACACACACACACACACACACACACACACACACACACACACACACACACGCACACACACACACACACACACACACACACACACACACCCTCATCTGTAGGACACTGGTACTGGTGTGAGATTATGCATGTCTCGTTAGTGACACACTGCCTTGTCTGTACACCCCTGAACCACAAAACAAACACACACTCAAACGTGCACCCACACTCTTTGAAACAACACACGCTCGCGCACAAAGCACATGCACGCGCAGCCCGATTACCTTTTATGGCACTTTGACTCACTAGCTCGAGTGTGTGTTTAATCACATGCACTATACTGCACATACACGCACACGCACGCACCCACGCACGCACACACACACACACACACGCACACGGCCCCTCGCTTTCCGTCCCAAATCGTGCCAGGGAGACTAATAATCTCACTGTCAATTCCATACTGTATTTTCGGCAAGGGAAATATGGCTCCGTGCTCGCGTGACACATGATATACGGCCCACAACAAACTAGCCACGAGGCTGCGACGCAGTGGAATAAATTGCCATTCACATCATAGACGTGATATAACAGCCCCGTGGAACAGCGGCGAGGAGTCATCTGCATCGCCTTGATTAGTGAAAGAACACAGGAGGCACAATACAATTGTCTGTCCACACTCGGAGAGCGCTCGTTTTCCCCACAAAGACCCGCGCGCGTCTAATGGGAGAGCGCCTCGCCAATACATTTGTACAAATATTTCAACACAAACATGGCCGGGCGCTTCATCAGTGGGAACGCATGGATAAACAACAGCCGTCTCTATTAGCAGACACGGCTGTCAAGAGAGGTGCCAGGCCCAACGTATACTGTATCTCTCATCCCCCGCTATACCAAAACAGAGGGGAGAGAGAGAGAGAGAGAGAGAGAGAGAGAGAGAGAGAGAGAAGGGGAGGGGCAAAGGAATAAAAGAGAGAATGGAAGAAAAAGAAGGAAAGAGTGAAAACCGGGGTGGCTCGCTGAAAGGTCAGGCTGATTGTCTTTGCCCAAATATGCTGGCCTTTTCAAAATTAACTTGGCAAAGGCGATATTTTCCACAAAGCCGGGACCATGAATCAAGACGCGTCTATAGTTCAACCCTGAAAGTGAAGCTGCCTCCCTTTCCCTCCTGCCAGCTCTGTCTCACTCACTGCTTAATTCATGCTCTGTGTGGTACGACGGTGTCGCGCGCCACAAATAGCAGATTCCCAAGCTCACAATGTGCGACGGGCACGCCGCATTGTGAACTTGTAAATCGGCTTAGTCATTAGAGGGAGTATAAAGGCGGGCTTCCCACTCTGCCCGGCATGCGCAACCCCCGCACATAGAGCTGACATATTCAGTAATTATGTAATTAACACTATGGCAGGCCTAATTTCAGAGATAGTGCGTTCTAATTGCATTCAGGCGTTCATTATTTAAGCCAAACATTCAATACTGCACTGCGCAGGTGCGGCAAGGGGCCAAAGGCTACTTGGCTTTTTTTTTGGAACACAGTTTCGGTGTCAATGCCTTGATTGGTTTGTGCTTGATATCGCTGACAGCACAGGTTTTTGTAATTTACCGATAATTACCCTCGCTCCGTGATACAATAAAAAAGTCACTGGTCTCTGCTAAGATAACTAATCACACCGCATTCCTTCTGTTCACTGTCCAGTGGGCTGCTTGTCTAACAGGCTATAGTCGTGGCAGAATGCACACTGAAGAAGGGCAATTATTTTGTTTCAAGGAAGAAATTAATGCAGATAATATCGAAAGTATTCAGCAAAATAACATTTAAAAGGTTGTCAAGTGAGAAGAAAAATGTCCTACGCTTCTTACAATGCTGTTCAAATATTGTAATGAAACAGTCTGACCTTTTTTGTGTAATACTAATGAAGCTGCGGTATATGCAAAGGACTTGGCGTTTCTAAAAGGCTTCCAAGTTAACCAGTTGAATCCTGGTGTCATATTTTTCAGCATGTCATTATAGGCAAAGGAAACAGCCAATGTTTGCTATATGTTGTACAATAAAGCCCTTGCAGTACATGTTGTACAGTGTATGTTATATACTGTAGGTATGAATGACACATGGGTTAAAACACATACAGTAATTGTGAATGCAAATTGTCATGCGCTGTGTGCACTTCATGGGGAATCTGTCATGGGCGTGGAATCCTGCCATGAAAAGAGAATAAGATCATTCGCAATAGAGGATATGCGCATGCATGAAGTGAGTGACAAAGTGAATGGCAAAGTGAGTTTAAAGTAATTTAATGCAATCAGACTTTTCTGTTTGGATGTATGGGCTGTCAAGGCCAGAAAGCAGTTTTTTTGCAACTCAGTATAGGCGTTCCCGCATACCTTATGGGTATGATGATGATGTCACGTGCATACCCTCTATTTGGAGGAAATTGCAAGTGCGGTTGCACGGATCACACTGAAGAAACAGTGTGGACTGACTCCAATAGATCATTAGTCTGATGTATTGAACCACATGACGTGACAGGGGGCGGAATAATAAATACAAAACCTTTTGGGGTTACTCTATAAATAAATTACTATAGTCTGGTTTCCCGAAGGACAACCATGCACACTAACGAGGGGCTGTTTCCCTTTTTTCCTGGTCGCGGTCAGTGGCAGCACTGTGACGATGCCATTATGTTGTTACAGTCTGGTTAGGCAGGCGGACAACTGTTGGTCCCCGGGAACATCCACCAGATCTGTCCCTGTCCCTGTCCCTGTGATGATTTCTTCAATTAAGCGTTCCTGGCAGAGGGGACCGAATGCTTAACTAGGCAGAATGGGAGCTGCCACGAGGCCAGCGGCAGCACTGGGCCGCGCTTCAACAACTCATTCATCAGAGCCGCCGTCGTTACCACAGGGCCACCTGTTCTGACATGGTGGACGGGATGAGGAAGTCATCTGCATTCTGCACGTGCCCACAACGCCCTCCTTCCCCTCTCCCCCCCCCCCCCCACCCATTCCCTCCCACTCTGCCTTTACAACTTCGGAGTTCGTCGGTGGCAGCTATAGGGCAGATAATTGAATAGCGCGGTTTGATTTGGTTTTAAATCAATTTGGGAAAGGCGGGCTTTTCATTCATTATGCGCTTTGGCTTTCGCTGCCGTATATCTCTCCGCCGGTCCCTCAAACTTTGGCAGAGCTCTCGGAGCCGTCGACGATTCAAAAGTGAAATTAAGCGGCTCGGAGCTGGATTGACAAGCTGCCGGGACATGACGGCACAGGGGCGGGGCCGCCTGTCTGGGAAACGTTCCTCTCCTCTCCCCTCCCCTCCCCTCCCCTCCCCTCCCCTCCCCTCCCCTCCCCTCCTCTCCTCTCCTCTCCAATTTACAATTTAGGCATTTAGCAGACGCTCTTAATCCAGAGCGATTTACAGTAAGCAAGAACAATACATAGTAATACATCAAATACAGTCTCCTCTCCTCTCCTCTCCTCTCCTCTCCTCTCCTCTCCTCTCCTCTCCTCTCCTCTCCTCTCCTCTCCTCTCCTCTAATCTTCTAGCATCACAATATAGTACCACAATGGAAACGAGTCCCAAGGACATTTTCTTTTTCAAATTTTAGGCTGCTGTATAGCCTATGTCTGACTGTACCTTGTGCTGTTTACATTTCTGATAACAAAGTATTCAATAAATCTATAAATCAATCAATCAATCAATCGATCGATCAAGTATCTTCTCTCTCTCTCTCTCTCTCTCTCTCTCTCCTGTGCTCTTTGTCACCACCAGGTGCTGCTATGAAATAAGGAGAGAGGCAGCGGAGGCAGTCAGCCGTGCACATATACTGTAGCTTGACATTTAGCCATCTCCCCGTAGACACATAAGTGAGTGGGTGGATGTGTGCATGTCCCTATGTGTGACCCTGTGATCATGTACAGTATGCTCACAGTGTGTGTGTGTGTGTGTGTGTGTGTGTGTGTGTGTGTGTGTGTGTGTGTGTACGCGCGCGTGTGTGTGTGTGTGTGCGTGTACGCGCATGTGTGTGTGTGTGTGTGTGTTAGTGCTGCACGATTCTTGTTCAAATATGAATCTCGGTTTTCCTCTATACAAGAAATTGAGCTCACGATTCTCACACGATTAAATTATTTTCCCCTTTATTGTCTTTAGTCTGTAGTTGCTGAACATTACTGTATACATTTAAAATGTGGCACCTTAAACATCAAAAAGCACAAAAACAAATAACAAAAATGAATTGTGCTGCACGATTCTTGCTCAAATTTAGAAATGAGATTGCATAGGTCTGAATCTAGATCTCGACCTTTTTTCCATTAATTGTGCAGTAGTAGTATATGCGCGTGTGTGTGTGCACGTGTCCTTGGCATTCATGTGGCCACATGAATGCAGGGCTGACACAGCGTCCTGTGCAAATAGTATATAGGCCTACATAATACAATGCATTACACTGCATAATGGAGCATAATACCCTATGTGTATTTGAAAACAACTTGGTGCTATTGTGATGAAATATGGAAGTGTTTCTGCAGAACTCACTCTGTAAGCACTTTGCCGGGTGTAAGAGGTTTTGTAAGCACTAGCCTAACACGGACGAGAGCGGTGAATAACAGGTCTCAATAAAGAATAAGGATAATGTTGTCGAGTGATAAAAGTCCGGCAGTATCTTAAGAGAGGATATACAGAAAATGGACAGTTGGATTTCGCCAGGCTCTGCTGGGGGACATCAGAGGGCTGAGATCGTTGCAGGTTTCCTCCACTTTAAAAGCAATTTCTTCCCTTTTCAAGCCAAAAAAGCCTCACACCCTCGCCAACTCCCCGATCCCCTTGTGTGCTTGACTCGATTGTCACCCGGCTGACTTGAGGATGCGTTATGTTGTTAGAGCCCCTGGATATGGTAATCTGTGGGCTGCTCTGACCTTGGGAGAGTGAGTTTGGAGGGTGTTAGCCCCCCCTAATTCATCAGAGACAGGCCATTAGCTGGCTATCCAGCCACACAAACACACAATGGAAGCAGCACCAAAAGTTATGAGGGAAACAGCGCCAGCCCCCGTTCCTGAGATATCATTAGTTACTGCCTTTCAAAACTGCTGAATTGGGACACTTATGTGACTTGCCCCATTTTTTGGCGCCACGAGAGCCAAGATGTTGATGAATGGTTGTGAGAGACTGTCACCGCACGTGGAAATGGAGTGAACAGGGTTAAGGACACATCCTCACCCAAACTGCTCAACATAATGCAGGAAAAAGGAACGATTGCGCAACTATATCCCACTATTTCTCCCGAGGATGTAACATCTTTTCCCCTCTTTTATTCAGTAAAACGAATAACAGCTCCGACGTCCCACCAGGATAGATTCATAACCGCACCTCAGATACATTCTCTGTATGCACAGTTAAATTCTGATTACCTCCCAGGAAGGATTAGCGAATGAAGAATAGCACATGCAAATTGAGCGTTTTGTAGCGATTTCAAAGATGGCTAAGGCCTGCCACATGAGGTCAGCGCCTGTGAGCGGCCCTCATACATCCAGATGCCAAGTTGAGATGGAATAGTAATTACTTCTGTGAATCTCGGCACGGGCAAACAGAGCCTCTATCTTGTAAAGCGGCAATGATTGACAGCCTCAATAAGAGACTAACCCTTCGCCCACGCAGGCCCCCCCCCCCCCCCCCCCCCTCCTGATAAAGCCGGTCAAACCCCATCATCCGCGCCCCTCAAAACAGCCCTCTCCCGGGGCGGGGCACGGGTGACACACCCTGCAGATAATCTCGTCCGTCACATCCATCATGCCACCCTGGTCACCCCATGAGAGCTAGGGCACAAACGAGGGAATCTAATCAGGCTGGTCTAATTTAGGCACGGGGCCAGCCAGCGCCCGGGCTATGAGGCCGGCTCCGACCCAAGCTATAGCTCGGGAGACGTCAATAACACTCGACGGGTGTCGATTCATCAGCGCTCCTTAATGTCATTAGCCTTGAGAGGCCTCTCTCTCTCCCCAACCCTCCGATATATCCATCTCATTCTCCTCAAACTCTCTCTCTCTCTCTCTCTCTCTCTCTCTCTAACGCTCTCACTCTGCTTTCTCTGTCTCTAAATCTATCCATCTCTTTTTTTCTCATTACCTCTTCTCTCTCTCTCTGTCACTAATCTCACCATAGGCAATAACATGGGCCCCGCGCATAACGAGCAGAGAGCACAACAGGCCTGCATGGGCCAACGCTAACCGTCTGTTTTGCGGCGGGGCTATTTGCGTTCACGCGTGCTCGCTTTCCGCCGTCACCAGACGCCACAGCCCAACCCGCCTGCACCCGCCCACCCACTCACCCACCCACTCGCACCTCCTTCTACACCAGACAGACTGGCCCCCCTCCCCCACTCCCCATCCCTGGCCCACCTTCATCTTTCCCCAATATGTTCGCCTGCGTTTCCTCCAACAACATGTGGCACGAATTCCAGCTGTTTATTAAACAACGCCAGAGCCTCCTCCACGCAGGTGATGCAGTCAATTACTCCACAATTACCCGGGTAATTATGCAGAGAGAGATGAAGAGGAGAGGAGACGTTGGCATTGGGGGCCCAGTATGGTGGCATGATGGGCAATTGAGACCTTGAGGTGACGTGCCAGACGGAATGCTGTAGACTGCAGAGGACGTCCCATGCATTCAAGTGCTCACAAATGCCAAATGTGGGTGAAAATGTGCTCATGCGAACACTATATGCATGGACGCATTCACACACGCATTCACGCACGCACGCACGCACGCACGCACTCACGCACTGAGCTAAATGAATGGCTTCACCAACTCTGGCACCCTGATGCCTGCTAGTGTACTGTATATATGCGTGTGACTTTTTCTCGAGTCTGCACAAATGGCAGAGCCCCGCTGGTTTTGTTTTGGACAATAACTATACAGTGTTTCTATGTTTTTCCACTCTGTCCCCAGACAATTAGATAGTCTTATACCCAAGAGGCAAGACAGAGGAGGGGAGAGGAGAGGAGGGGAGAGGAGTGATGTAGGGATACTGAAGAGAGAAACAAGGGGAAACAATGCAGAGCACATGCAGTAAAAGGATGATGAGTAGAAAAGCATATAGGAAAAACGTCCTCGGAGGCTTCCACTTATTCCGTTGTGGCTTCACATGTGCTGATTAAATACGTGTTTCAGCACACTTTATTTATTTCCCGCTTTCCTTTGGTCCTGCCCACTGTTCTGTTCTTACACAAACACATTACCGAGCACTACGCATGCATTTTTCTCTTTCTCTAACAACCGGCGCCGTCCATCCAGCAAAGCAAGCTGCTTGGCCACATAAGCAAAGACAGGCAGACTGAAGCCTACAGTCACTGGCTATTCTCAAAGGAAACGTCAGCGTCATTTTTTGGAGTAAGGGCGTTTCGTCACCCGCCTGCCACACCATCTTTATGCACCGGGCTTGAATATAATTTCACTGCTAGAGTGAATAGCAAATTGCTTAGTGTCAGCTCATCACTTTGGGAGATGGCGGTGGGTGTAATGCTTCCCAGCAGCACCCTGCAGGCTTCCACAAATGAAGACCCAAGCCAGCCAAACCCCTTCTGAAAGGAGCATACAGTACAAGCCTTTTTTATTTCTTCTTTTTTGATATTTTGACAGGATTTCATTCCTCAATCATGATATGAACATAAAACATAATAGCATCCATATTCTGGGCATGCCATGCCATAATAGGTGAACATTGTGAAAATAGCAGATCTACAGATCTTAAGAGCGTCTGCAAAATGCCTAAATTGTAATTGTAAATTGTACCAAACCAAAGTAAACATTACAACAAAAAAAAAGAAACAAAACCCTCTAAACTGCGACTGCGGCAGAATTTGACCAAACAGAGATATGCTGTGTTTTTGTCAAATGCTGAACATTCTGGAGTGATAACAATAACATGAAAAACATGATTTATTTTCTCAGAAAAGCAAGATGTATCCTTGGGCAAAGCAATGTTCATTTTATTCTGTGAGTCTGTCCATCGCTTGTTGGTGCCTTTGCGTGCGAGAGAGAGAATGTGCGTGTGTGTGTGTGTGTGTGTGTGTGTGTGCGTGCGTGTGTGTTGGCTGGAGCAGAGCGTTAGGGCCTGTGGTCACATGACCATCCCACGTTAGCGGAGAGACGGGCGCAAGGGGAATTACCTCACAGCTCCGTATCTTAAATCTGTGGGATTAGGCTCCATTAAACACGGAGCGCCAGCAAGGTTTATCTCGGGATTTCACTGCGAGACAGAGAGAGAGAGAAAGAGAGAGAGAGAGAGAGAGAGAGAGAGAGCGCGCTGGGGGTTTAGGCTAGTGATTGCATGTGTGGTTGGTGTGTGTGTGTGTGTGTGTGTGTGTGTGTGTGTGTGTGTGTGTGTGTGTGTGTGTGTGTGTGTGTGTGTGTGTGTGTGAGAGAGAGGGGGTGCAGCGATGAAATGTCCTTCACCTTTATTGACCAAATGATATGAAAAAGGAAAGAAAGACAGACAAGAAAAATAGCTGGTCTCCTCCATGGCAGGGAGGGCGAGAGGCCATGCGGCGCTGGCCGCACTTACACAAAAGACCGACACCACGCACGCACGCATGCACGCACGCATGTTAGCAACTTAGCATTGGCTTTGAATCACGAAATTAACTCAACACTGGGGTTGTAGATTCTTCTACAACCAGTCTTTAGAAGCATTTATATTTCAGATGCGCGGTCACGGGGAGTTGCTATTGAGCCACTAAACACAGTCGCTTTATTTATCCAGCGCGATTTGAAATGGAATACTACTAGAAAAGCCTTGCTCTTTTTTCAATGCATTGAGGCTGAAGGGGAAGCAATCGAACATGGAGCTGCCGCTCGACGAGAGCTTTGGATTAGCGGTAAGCCAACTTTGTAGGTTTATCATTAAATAAAGCGCTAATTAACACGTTAAGGGCGTCGTTGGCGGTGTGGGATTTCATTAAAAAGGCGTTAAATAAGTCCTTAGCCTGGAATGAGTTTTAAGAACCACTGATTTGGAAGGCATAGAATCGGCCTCGGGTCCTACTGGGTTAAGGGTCAAACATGCGAACACTACTTTAAGCTGCTGTTATAGTTAAGTGTAAGGTATACAGCACACTGAGATGTTATATATAGTAGTACCAGAGGATCATTACATCCTATAGCTGGTGGATACCGATCAAGATATTCCCTCATTTGAATCATCAATAAGTCACATGGGTACACAGACACAGTACATATACATTATAGTATTGCCGGTACATTAACTTGTCAACGCCATGCATGCAGCATCTCAGCAACGATCCCTCTTTCACTGCATTAATTGTAGCTATACTGTAAACCCCATCTTACACACGTGCACGAGCGTGCACACACGCTTCTAAAGTCTGGAAGCCAAGGGTGGTCTGGTGATGAACCACTGCTGTCTGCTCTCTCTCTCTCCCTCTCCCTCTCCCTCTCCCTCCCTCTCTCTCTCTCCTCTCTCTCTCTCTCTCTCTCTCTCTCTTCATCTCTCCCCCTCTCTCTCTCTCTCTCTCTCTCTCTCTTCATCTCTCCCCCTCTCTCTCTCTCTCTCTCTCTCTCTCCTCTCCTCTCCTCTGGGCGGTTATTGATCGGATCTCGTCCGCTCTCGACTGGAGCCGTGATTCATGTTGTTCTGACCGGCCCTCAGTCACCGCACACCGACACAGTCCAGCCATGCTCTGCCCTATCAATCTGTCCATCTGGCTGCCTCTCTCTCTCTCTGCCCTGGGGCGCTGCAGCCTGCTGTCCACAGAGAGCATCATCATGCTGGTCTCTGTGGGTTCATATAGGGCTTTATGTTTATTTACTATGTGCGCCAAAATATCTCCTGTTTTGGTACTGGATCAATAGGTTGATTCTCTGGCAGTGCATAAGATGAGGGCTAATGAGAAATTACAAGGCTTGTTGTTTTGTTTCCCCGTCTGACATGTCAAGATGTGAATTTGTGATCGCCGCCATAGTGTGGAAGTCATGGTTATAATCTCCTTATAATATATTTCTGGTTAATACCCAGATAATACACAGGAAATACCCAGGTAATAATTTTTATCCCACGATTTTGTAACCCATTTTTCACCCCTGTGCCAATTATCTAATGTGATCCTGGGCTCTACACACAAAGAAATACCCAGGTAATACCCATGGTAATAAATAATGAAAACATATTATGCTTAAACATGCACACTCGTACTGTATACTGCCAATGCAAAAAGTTTTATTGTGGACCTGGCCAGACAAACTGCCTTGAAGAAGGCAGTTTGTCTGTCCAAAACGTTCGTCTCATCTCTGTGTCCACAATAAACCTTTTGCCATTGGCATGCTACGAGGAGTGTGCGGCTATATATTTTTCCAATATTGGTATTTTCCCTGTTGGCTGGCACCTCACAAGGACCGGTGTGCTGTGCACACCAAACAGGTTGAAAAGTATCTTGATAACAAAATGCTAATGACTAATACCCCAACCCCCACATATCTTCTTTCTTTTTGTTTCATATTCTGGTTGATATAGTGTTTTTGCATACTAGGTACAGTATAGGCCTATCAGGTAATACTGAGGTAATACTAATCAGGTGAGTCAGAGGGGACATCAACACTTTCAGGGCTTTAAATTAATATATTCATTCTACCGAGGCTGCCAGGATTGTTTTATTACCTTTGGAGCATACGCCGAAGTATTTGCGGCTTTGATCCATGAAATCCGCCTGAAAAATAGTTCCATGGCTTGTTGTCGAAGAGAAAATATGCGACCATCATGACCTGGAACAACAACAGGCAGCGGGGTTCTGCTGGAGTGCAGTTAGAACTATACCGTTAACTTGCATTTAACTAATTTTCCCAGAAGCCCTTGCAGCCCAGAGCACGGGTCGATTTCCGGTGTCGTCATCATGACGCGGCGGCCTCGTCACCAGGTCCACGACAAATCTGCTATTTATTTAAAATTATTACAAAACGGCGAATTAAGCACATAAAACAAATAGCGAGTACAGCGTATTACGCACGGGAGAAACATGGATTAAATAGCGTGTAAAACGGGTTATGCAGCTAAACCGTCTGGAAAGTCTGGAAAACCTCCATAATAGTATACAGTGGATGTCTGAAAGGGACTACTGTATGCTGTCGTTTGTCTTAAAGGGAGACAAGAATCATTGTCTGCCTTGAATATACATATATTTTTAATCTAACAAATCAAATAAATGTGTCACATGCCCAGGCTTTATCGTCCCTGGGTATGAGGCTGATAAAAGAATGGAGGAGATAACCGAACAATACAATTACTAACAGTGCAAGCTAAAGTTCTGCCATGTACTGAACTGTCACCATGAGCAACCTCACTGCAAAACATGAACCAACATCTGGTGCCAAACACTATACTCTGCATTGGAAGCTAATCACAGAGCGCCGGAAAACAAAATGTGTGCATACCAATAAATTAAAGGCTATCAGCAGAGTGTGTGTGTGTGTGTGTGTGTGTGTGGTGTGTGTGTGTGTGTGTGTGTGTGTGCGTGTGCGTGCGTGCGTCACTTTGCACAGAGAATGGAACAATTCCAAGTCACTGTTGCAGATTCACTAGTAAGTCTCAACACATAATTATAAGTAATATTGAGTGCTCAGGAGGGGACAAAGGCCAGCAGAACCATTCTCATGGACTATGAACCCAATTTTTTAAGTGCCGTTCATGAATTGTCCAATTTCCCTTGCCCTTAAGGGCAAGGACACATTGCAATCGGACCTTAAGACGTGGCATATAGCGGGTGCAAGTGATGCACAATTCATAAGGCAATCAGCGGCTACAATCCATTTGTGAATTCACCCCTGGGTGTTTATTAAGTGTTGAATGCTATTTTGTCTGGGCGTAGGTCTGCATAATGCAGACACCTTTGCCTCTTGCTGACAATCACAGTTGTCAAGTTTCAGTGGGACTCAAACTTGGTTCTTACCGGTGGCAAATAATCAGAGCATGGCTTCCACACCACTGGTGTGTCCTTCGTGTGTGGTATATCCTAATGTGTGCCGTTTTCACCACAATGTGCAATTTCCCTGTTTACTCAGGTTGCATTATTCTTGCATTCTTGTGCTCCAGTCCCATGCATGCACTGTGTGTGTGTGCGTGTGTGCGTGTGTGTGTGTCTGTCTGTCTCCCCAGGGAAGCAATAGAATGAGAGAGAGAGAGAGAGAGAGAGAGAGAGAGAGAGAGAGAGAGAGAGAGAGAGAGAGAGAGAGAGAGAGAAAACGTGGCACATAAAAGGCGGGCTGCAGCCGAGGCCGCTGCTCCAATGTGTAGAAATTAATTGAGTGAAAGAAATCTGCTGTTTAAGGTTGAAGTGGGTTATGGGAGGCGGAGTAACAATTGTTTTCTGTTCGCCGGGGGCTATATCATTCATTCTGGTGCTCTCTCTCTCTCTCTCTCTCTCTCTCTCTCTCTCTCTGTCTCCCCCCACCCCTCCAATCGCTTTTCCTTTTTTCAGTCTACAGTTTTTGATTCATTTTTATCTTTCTCATTTTCATCTATCGTACGTGCATGGGAATTTTCCTGCTGTCTTTAAACGCGGATTCCTTGCAATAACAGGCTCCGTTTATAAAATGAGATTTGTCCCATTCTTCTGTTTATGTGCTGTATGCTGTGTGCATACTGTACACAGCATATCTATTTTTATGTATAATAATACAGTATGGTGTAGGCTGATATGCAATGGCATTTGTAATAATGAGTGTCTTCTTTCAAATAATACTGTATGTTCTTGCTTCAAATATAGCATACAAACATAGAACCAAAATAAGACCTTAAATAAAAACCTCCTGCATTTTACTGCATGTGTGCGTCAATGACACGCGCACACAAACACGCACGCACGCACACGCACACACACACACACACACACACACACAAACATTTCATATCTTCCGAGTACTCCCACTGAGCATTATAATTTGTTCCTCTACCCCTAAAAACTGGAAATCACTGGAAATCAACTCAATTGAAGAATAAAAGGACGGACACGCACGTGAACATCTATTCAGACAGGAATGAAAAGAACAAGGTTGTGGCGCTGATTCCAGCAGGTCTGACGTGGAGAGGAGAGGGAATGCAAAGACAAAGAGCTACACGAGAAAGTAAAAAAGGGACAAGGACATCCCTGAAAGAGCCAAAGGAGTGTTGTCTCTGCTTCTCTTCTGCACCACCAGGTGTTCAACCCGCCGTTTCCTCATTGTGTTAAAGGCCTCTTTAGCACCCTTTCATGTCAAATATCAATCCTTTCCGTGCATCAACAGGAGAGGAAAAGAGGGGTTTTTTTTCAGCCCAGTGCGTAACACACTTTTATACAACACTTTGTCATTGCCTTTGAACTCCCCAGTTCCCCTTATTATCCCCCCTCTTTGAAGAGCATTGATGTTAGAACACCGGTACGTTTTGATATAGCAGTTATTATTATTTAACATAACAGAGAGTGGCAAATTACTCCAATGCTGTTTTTTTATAAATATGTACAGTAGGCTACTGTATGTACCATGTAGCCAGGGAGAATAAATACAGTTAAGAACAATGTAAACATATAGCTGGGGAGCAAGAAAGCACGCACGCACGCGCACACACACACACACACACACACACACACACACACGCACAAACACACACACACACACACACACACACACACACACACACACACACACACACACACACACAGAGAGAGAGACAAGACAAGATATGTCGCCTGCAGAGCATTAACAGATTCTTTTCACATGAAGATGTCAGTATGCAAACATTTCTGGAAGAGAGGGGAAGAGAGGGGGGCTTGCTTTGAAATTCGGGGGTCTGGGATGTGCAGTGTTGGTCTGCGATCTCAGCTCCGAGCCTTTCAAGCAAACGCAGCAATTAATATATATATATATATATATATATCCTAAACAGTGTTGCTGCACGGCGTTATCTGAACCAGATGAAAGGGATTCGAGCGTTCAGGGCCAGTAAGGGGGAAGAAGAGTGAGCCCTGCCTGGGCTGAAACACCAGCCTCGTAGGAAGAGCAGAGCTGCATTATGCCTCAGTTATGCTACGCCGTTCCATGGCGTCGCATGCTGGAAATATAGCCAATCCCCAAGCTCACAAAGTGCCTCAGACTTCAACGAGGTGTGAGCTTGTGGATTGGCTATTTTCGGCGCACGGCCACATCATACAGTATGACAACAGTACACATCAGGGCTTTAAAAGCGAGCCGGTGATCTTTCAGAGGGAGAATAGAGATACGAGAGAGAGAACGCGGGAGAGAGAGAGTGAGTAAGAGATTCACATATTCAGTATAAAGAGCATATCCCCAAGAGCGATCTATAAGGCATTTCAACGCTATCTATATATATCATGCATTTTACAGGTTCTTCGGTTCAACCAAAATCTACTCTGTGATTCTGCTCAATAGTCTGACCTGGGCTGACCCGCTTGGTCGTGGCCCGTGGACATAAAGCTCTACAGCAACCATGAGCCTGAGAGCCGCGAGGCCGGAGCCAAAAGCCTGATGTGGATCATTAAAAAGAGATTTTGCGGAGGACTTGCTCTCTGACACGGGGGAGTGGAAGAGCTTAAGAGTGAGGCTGAAATTACCTGCTCTCATGACCGTCCACATTGAACTTTCTCCTTTCCTTAGGTTTGGGTTTTCGCTATAGGCGCAGGCGGGGTGAGGGTGCAGGGGTGGAGGTGCGTGAATTCCATATTCAATCTCATGGAAACATTTGTTTCAAGGTCCCAGCGTTCGCCAGCTGGAAAATAATACCGTCCGTTAAAGCAGTTGGCACGGACGCAGCGGCTGCAACCGCTGCCAGGCGGGGGCCATTCAGCACACGATCAGTGGCGAGGGTGGGGTTGGTTCTCATCGGAACAGTATATAGGATCAGTGGTGAGGGGCAACGCCGGGACAACGCTCCACACGTCCCAAACTCTTCTCCCTTCTGGCTCCAAAACTGTGGAATGCACTTCCCATTGCAGTCAGAACTGCAGCATCACTCCCAATCTTCCGCCGTAGTCTGAAAACCCACCTTTTCAGACTCCATCATGGCCCATAGCACTTACCCTACCCCCTTAGATAGCATTTCGGTAGACTTAGATAGCATTTGATACAGACTTATAGCATGTTATGTAGACAGCACTATAATTGCATTGTATATAGTCATAGCACGCCATAGTACATATGTATAGCATAGTAGTATATATATATAGTTTATATGTATAGTCTCATAATATAGATATTTCACTGTTACTTTCTTAGCTTACGCATGTTTCATGATAAATGCTTTATTGTGATGTATTCCCATGCTTTTTGTTCTTGCTTAATGTAAGTCGCTCTGGATTAAGAGCGTCTGCTAAATACCTAAATTGTAAATTGTAAATTGAGGGGAGAGGGTGGGGTTAGTTCTCATCAGAACAGTATAGGATCAGTGGTGTGGGGAGAGGGGGAGGTTGGTTCTCATCAGAACAGTATAGGATCAGTGTGAGGGGAGAGGGTGGGGTTGGTTCTCATCAGAACAGTATATACACTACAGTATGCATCTCCCAAGAAACTTTAGACACTTTGTGTCGGAGAGGAGGGGGCGGCGAGGCCCTGGAGATAGTCAAATATAGTTACAAAGTCGCTGCTGTCGGGGCGGGAAACCTCTTATCTCCATATTCTAACGTTTTGCATTACTTTTCGTACATTAATGCCCTACTCGATTATCACACGCAGATCTGCAAGCTATAGAAACGCAGAGTTGTGAGCTTGTCCATCTGCTGTTTACAGTAACATGTTTAAAGTAAGTAAGTACGTTTTGGACACTTCCACCCAACAGAGACAAAATGGATGGATCGTTTTGGATACATGACAACACAGATGATTTTAAAAGAAAAAAAGAAACGTGCCAACAAATAATGAGAAAATTGGCGCTGAGCTTTGCGAGATAATAGCTCGGAACAAAAAAATACCCTCTTAAAGAGGCCTAGCAAAAAAAAAAAAGAAAAAGCTGTCGTAAAAAAAAAGATCACGCGCTATGTGGAAGGCAGTGTGACGCATTGTGCCCGCCCTCCTCCTGCATATTCCATGTGTATAAATATGCATATATATCTGGTACTGTAGGTGTAATGCTCCGCTCTGCAGGGGGGCTGTATCTAAAGTGGGACAGCTTCCGTTGCTTTAGTGCGGCAGGCAGGCAGCAGTGATAACGGATGACGCCGCAGTGAGGGGGGGGCAGTTGGGTGAGGCGGGACCCTATACTACTTCCACGATGAATACCCTCTGTGCCTATAGCTTCCTCCTCCTCCTCCTCATCATCATCATCAACCCCAAGGAATCCACTATACAGACCTCCGCACCCCGGTGTACATAGTAGCTAAAGTTTTTAAATAATTGCAATGGAGTAAAAGAAGAACATGCTGTGATGTAGGCCTAGTGGAGTATAGAAGTAAAAGTATACCTAATATTGGAAATAACAAAAAATTCCTCAAAAGTATACGTATAAGTACAGTACTTAAATTGAGTTACTTTACACCACAGTGTGATTTATGGGGGTTTATGGTCCAGCACTTTAGTGATTCATCTGTATTGTTTGAAAAACGGGCAGCGATAGACCCACGGTACTTTTCAACATGTTCATTTTGACATTTGCATATTCATTTCTTACTTCGCCATACTACAGGGTCACGCAAAAGGGGAAGAAATAGCAGGTCAAGTGCTCAAAACGTGTAGATCTGCTGTTTCTACTATTTTTGACATTCAGTACGAGGTTTCCACCAGACATCAACGATGTTACCCACTTCTCACATCGGCAGCCTGTGACTCAGACTTAATCTCCTGAGTCATGTATACCTACCCTGCACGCACGCACGCACGCCATCAACTCAAATCCGTCCCATATAACAGCCAGTCAAGAGTCCTCATCCTGAGCGACAGATGAAGTATTTCTCTGGTGGTTTCTTCCGGCTGGCATCATAATAGGGCAGCAGGGGGAACCCTATGCGGAGATGACTCGCTGCGAGAACGCGATAACACCCGGGCAACAAGTGGCAAATTAAATTAAGGGGAAGTGCCGATAATGCACGCTTTTGACAGTCCCTCTTATATGTACATTCAATGGCCGCCCTCTACAGCAACCGACCCCCTCAAAGAAAAACACAGCCCTCAAATCCCGCTGTCAGATTGAACTGAGGATAATGTGTGTGTGTGTGTCACACGTGTGTGTGTGTGTGTGTGTGTGTGTGTGTGTGTGTGTGTGCGTGTGTGTGTGGGGGGGGGGGGTCGCAATGAAAGGAAAGAACAATGACTTAACTGTTACCGAATGGTTCAGAAATTGCGAGGAACGACAAGCGGGGGAAACTAATTACAGCGGGTATAAAAGGAAAATTGCGGCTGAACTGGACACTCCCAGCACTGGCGGATAATACGTTCCATGCAGGCAGGCTAATAACAACATAACAGCCTCCATTAAAGCCATTTTGCAGCGTAGAGAATCACTGCTTTAATCTACTACGCAGGATGAGTATCACGCAACAAATCAAGTGAATAGCTCGGATCTATCACACCTGCACGTGGCACGCTGCACGACGGAATAGCAGCGCTCTCTCTCCCCTATCTGTGTCTCGGTAATGTCTCTTATCAATGTCACCCTAATGAGTCCTCTGACATGCTCTGCGCTCATTAATTCGGCGAGGAAAAAGAAAGTTCTTTACATTCATGAGTCCATGTTGGCGGAATACATTATCCGGAAGACTAACAAGACAGGTAAAAAGAGGACAACGGTCTATTTTCTCCATGCCTATATATGCGACAGCAAACATTCAGTGACGATCACTCTTCTCGGATGGCAGAAGGTTATAGGAGTTATAACCATGGTAACCGCTTCGATAAAAAATACCACAAACAGATTGGTCTGACTCTGAACTCCTCCACAGCCAGGTAATTCAAAGGGAAGGGAAGCACATTAGCAGAAGGAGGAAAACAATTATGAATAAATAAAAAAGGATCCTTTGAGAGCAGTAAGAAGACGAGCAGATATTTACTGACGTCAAGCGCCAGCCTGCTGTTAAA
Organism: Protomyctophum parallelum; assembly: GCF_964188405.1. NCBI lineage: Eukaryota > Metazoa > Chordata > Actinopteri > Myctophiformes > Myctophidae > Protomyctophum > Protomyctophum parallelum. The sequence continues at coordinate 40,519,287 of NC_139705.1, forward strand.
ATGACCAAAAATAATAGGAACATGCAGATAACTTATCTACATCGCTGGCATCAGTAATCTGATCACAGCCATTAAACCCATATTGACGGGGGTCCCCCAGATAACTATATTAGGAACCCTCTTTTTCCCCATCTACAGCTCTTTGCTGCAAAATAAACAATCTATATGAGCTCACATGGTGCCACGATGATGTGTTGTGCGCTTGGCAGATGGACTATTTTTTGCCGAATGTCTGCCTATTTTCACTGAATGACAGCCTATACTTTGACATGCCCAGAATAGGGATGCTAGGGTTCATGTGGTTAATGTCACAGTTGATTTGAGGGGGAGGGCCAGAGTGAAAGCATGGGTAGTGTCAGCTCCTCACAGTAGAGACAGGGCCTTGTCTTTTTTTGTCCCTTCTCATCTGGTAGCAACTATAGGCAGTAAAACACTCAGTGATATGAGGATTTACTGTGTATTAACTGTGTAGCTACCACTACTGGTAAAGGGGGGGGGGGGGGAAACTAAAAAGACACGTAGACCAGATATGCAGCCCATGCACTTCCAGCTCACCACTTAAATACCCCACTGCCGCTAAACAGGGAAATGTATCAACGCTCGCGACTCGCAAAAAAAAAGGCAAATTCCTCGAGAACAAATCAAACGCAACACGCAGCTTTGCCACCGAATGTGTGATATTGGCTGATGAGATTATCTCGCGGGATGAAATTATCTCGCAAAACACCCTTTATGATTCAAGAGCTGCCAAAGATGTCGTCTGTGCAACGGAGTGGTGAGGGGAGGGGGGGCGGATTGACCCTATTGCGAGCGCATACTTAAGGAAGCTACGTGTGAAGGTCATGTGACGCATGGTGGAAGGCGACACAACGTGGCATCCCAGAGTGCATCCACTAACAGCGTCCACTCCATTACGACATTAGCACCGAACGTTTTGACATTTGTCTTCATTATTATCAATGAACAGGGGCGATTGAGCCACCAGCACGCTCCATTACCCTCCTTCATTGCACGCTCGCACGGCTGAAATCACGCATTAGGACGGATACAACACGAAACGACGAGTTAGAAGGGTCGAGGAGGCGCAGCCTAGTTATTTAGGGAGGCAAAGGGTGGAGGGGTGTGGCCTGCGAGTCAGGGTGGGTATAGGGGGGTCGGTTGATGCATACTGTAGGCAGTCGCATTGCTATTAAACCAACCATTAAGTAAGTAGCCTTGCCAAGCCATAGGGCAGAAGCCCATCTCCTGTTTTTGTAGCGTGAGGCAGCTGGATGTACAACCCCTGGACATGACGCTATAGTACAGTATGTCGCAGGAACTTACCCCCAATCCAACCCTTCTGTGGAGACTATACCCTGCCTATCAAGAGGAACAAGACCTCTCACATTTCCAGATGTTCTGAGTAGGGACACAGGACTGACTGTGAACGAACTTGATGTGGCAATGAGACAACAGAGACCAGCTTGTGTCGCACATCTGGAGGGCACTCGAAGGATGATGATGACGAGCAAACCCTATTGTGTGTACATTTAGTTGACAGGAGTCCCCCAGGGGTCTACAAGGCCACGCTCCGCATCACGTCGTAGATCTCTGTTGGCCTCTGAATAGGGACGCTAGGGGTTTCGTATGGTTATGGAATAGGGCAGAGTAGGAAGACAGTGACGCAGCTACAGCACACCTTGGGAAGATAAGCTCATTTCAATCAGTATAATTAGCCCATGGTAATGGAATAAGTCAGTGGCGCTAACACCTTCACTTAAGAGAAGTCGATCTGAATTTGAGGGAGTTTATTAAAGCTTAGAAATAATGGGAAAGAGAGAGGTGGGTTTTTTTTTTCGGGGGGGGGGGGGGGATCGTAAGGGATGGTGGGCGGGGGGTTGAAGAGCTCAGCCTAAATTAACAGTTAATCAGGAGCAGGCGTTGGAAGTTAAACTTGGAAGACTAGAAGCAGATTGTGAGATCAGTTGGAGCCGGTCAGAGAGCACATCTTTGCTCTCTCTCTTACTTCCACTCTGTGTGTGTGAGTGCTGTTTCATGGGTAGAAGCCAGGGGATGCTAGAGCTGTATGCTCTACGCCTCACTAAAGACCCACATGGTCTGAAGTCCTGCAGCCGACATCACTCCGTGAGGGAAATGGAGCCGGGCTCTAACCACGTTACCTGGAGAGACCCGATTAACCGCAAGTTGCCGGACGTCCTCATTAGAGCCGCTACGCTACGTGGGCTCGCTCCCCTCTGGAGGGTTTCGGCCGCGGCCAAACGCACTAAGATAACTACGGCTAGGAGAGGGGTGTGGTGAGGAGATAATCACAGACAGAGATCTCTCTCCAGGAGCACCCAAATGCATGCTGTGTACCGAGGGGGGCGGGGGGGATGATGTGTGTGCAGTGTCTGTGGGGTGGGGGGGTCACTCATTTACCCAGCCGTCTGGCTGACTCACCTGGAGTGATGGGGGGGAAGAGACGTCAGGAAGGCAGGCTGCTATTTCACGGCCTGTTAAGCGCTAATGCTGCAACACGCCCCCGCGCACCAATTTTAGGGAACAGGGAGCATTACCACCGTCCGACTCAAGGTTCTGTCCGTCTGGACGGTGGACTTGGCGGCGAGGAGGGGTGTGTGTGTGAAAGGGGAGGACATTAGGGAGGAGGAGACGAAGGAAGTTTGAAGAAGAGGAGACAGACAGAGAGAGGGGGGGGTGAGTTCAGAAAGAACGAGACAGTGAGAGGAATTAACAGACTGAGAAAGGAGAGGGAGACAGAAAGAGGCAGAGAGAGAGGGGGGGGGGGGGGGGCAGAGAGCTGGCTCAGCAGCATGGAGCCAACAGGACAACACCAGTGGTGCAGGCTGACATCCACTCCCGCCACGCTAGGCTGGTTTTCCTCTCCTCTCACTGGGCCCCCTGAAGGCCCCACAGTCCTGCCCTCAATGCCTCTCCTCTCCCCTCGCCGCGGAGCCACTAAGCATGGCTCGCTCCCCCAACCACCCACAACACTTGTCCTCTGATTCCCACCCCAGTGGGTCGGCCGGGTCCCATTTGTGGGTCACTGACCCATTTTTATGGATCCCTTTATTTTTTATCAATTTCTTTTGAATTATTGTTATTATTTCAAAACATTAAAAAAATACATTCCCAGGAAAAGCTTAATTTTCCAAATTAAAAACTAATTTAATGATTTCTTTCGGTAATTTCATGAAGAAATCAAAGAAAAATCTAAGAAATTCCATAAATTAGGAAACAACCAACAACATCTACAAGCTCACAATGTGACGTGACGCGTTGTGAGCTTGTAGATCTATTTTCACTAGTTTGGGGCCCGGGGGACGGACGGGGGGACGGACATACAATTTCTGTTTTGGGTCACGGGCTAAATATACAGACGGGGAGTCTCTAATACCAAAAGGCACTGTCGGGACGGCCAGGGTGACGAGTCAGCGTGGCTGAACACCAGAAGGAATCTCCCAGCAACGGCGATAAGGTTCTGGCCGAGGCTTTGTTGCGACATGCTGCAGGCAAAACCCATTTATTTCTCAAATCTGATCTGTAGGACTGACTGTCCAGTAACACTTCATGGTATTCGTGTATTCAGTCATTGTCAACCTATATCTGCTTTGGTTACTGATAACGACGTATATATTATAAAGGCATATGCGTGCGTGAATAATGCTTAACTTATAGGCCTACTAGCCGATCAACTGGCTCAGCGTCGCACTGCAAAACATTGAGAGCTTTGTATATCGGCAAAAACTATCCAGTGGTCGTAAAGGTAATCACATTTTTTTACTTTACATACTGCAATGTAGAAATACTGAATTTCGTGCAAGTACATGTCCGGAATTAAAGATTTACTTGAGTAAAAGGTATCAAAATGTACTTATAAAAGTATATATTCATTATATTCATTATGTAGAATGTCCCCTTTCACAAGTTTTCAAATGTATAAAATATATAAAAATGATTTGTTTGTTTTGTAATAATTAAGTAAGTAAGTGAGTGAGTGAGAAAGGCTTATTCAGCCAGGGTGGCGGAGTCTATCTCCCGTTCCAATGCGCTAGTAGCCTGGCTAATAAGCCAGACTCAAATCTCACTGTCGTGTGGTATTTGAGTCTGGAGATGCTGTGTATGGATCTTGTTTCCCGGTGGGGCGGGTTCAAACATTTTCTCTTTGAAGCAATTGGTCAGAGCTATACTGTCCGCCAAAGGTCTCAAGCATTGAACGTCACTGTACCAAAGCCCGCCCATATTGCATACCGTGTCCCGATTGGCCACACCAGTTCTCTGGTGTAGGAAATGGCCGTACAATTGAGCCTCTCCAGACTGTAATCCGCCGGGTGGCAATTTTATTTTTGCCAACGGCTGATTCGGTCTGGCTTATTAGCCAGGCTAATGCGCTAGACCTCTGGGAGATGAATTACTAAGGTGGAGCACGACACCTACCATCAGCTCCCACTACTTCATTATACTGCACAACTTCAAGCCGTGCTCCTCATACGCTGAGTAAAGTAAAAGTAGTAAAAACTACAGTACTTGAGTAAACTAGTTACTTTCCACCACTGCAACCATGTACCTGTCTAAATACTTCCTTAATGTTAACAAAGTCCACGCCCACAACATCAGAGGGAGTGCAACAAACCATGTACAACCCAGATTCGGCACAAACAAGGGACTAAATTCTTTTCGCTCCTATGCCACCAAAATGTGGAACGCCCTACCAACAGTCATTAAGACATGTGAATCCCTTGACTCCTTCAAAACCGCTCTCAAAGGGCACCTACGGACGGCTGCAATTTGAAACTGGCCCCCGTAAAATCTGAATCCCCCACCACCGCCCCCCTTTCCCCTCACTGTATATGTTTCTTTTCCCTTTTTACCTCCTTAATGATGAATTCCTGTTCTGTTCTTTGACTATATAGAAGTGTCTATTTGTACATCTCTAAATGTTTTGATGAATTGAACATGGTGGACCCTCTTGTAAACAAGTGTAATGCTTAATTGGGTCGTCCACTCACAGTTAACAGTCTTTGTATTGAGTTTGTGCTTGAAATGTACTGTAATTCTGCAAACTGTTAATAAATATTTCAATAAATCAATCATTCAAAACCATCTTTAGAAATCAGGTTTCCGACGTGAGTGGATTCAGCCTCTGAAAGTGTCCAAAAGCTACTAACTATTATGCTGGTATACAGATGACCGTTAGAGCATGGTGTGCCCGCTGTGTCCCTCCTGAGCTGCAGGCAAAAGGTCAAGTCATTCACACGTGTTTACAGTAACCATGGCTGAACGTGACTGATGGCTCACACATCCCATTCTGGAAGCACCGACGTGATGGATCACCCCTCCCTTCTGCTCCCAGGATCCTGGGCTGTGTGCGTGTGTGTGTGTGTGTGTGTGTGTGTGTGTGTGTGTGTGTTGGGGGAAGGGGTTACTGTGTACAAGGAGGGGAGGAGGATGTTGCATACACTGTGAGCATGCAGGTCTCACATGGCTGAAAGGCAAACACAGACATGTGCACGTGCATGCACAAAAAACAGCACTGTCTCAGCAATGACCTGACATATTTTAGCCTGTGCGCTCACGCGTGTGTGTGTGCATGCACACGCACGCGCGCGCGCATGTGTGTGTGTGTGTGTGTGTGTGTGTAAATGTAAATGATTTTAAGGTCCGAGTCGATGACATAGTAATCTCTAGCAAAGAAGAGGTCACATATCTAGGATGTATCCTTGACAATAAACTGACAGGTGATAGCATGGCAACAAGGGCGATCAAAAGAGTAAATCAAAGGACAAGATTCTTGGGCAGAATCTCCTCCTTTATTAACAAAAGGGCCCTCAGGACCGTAGCTGGAGCCCTCATACTGCCCATGTTTGACTATGCTTGTACGTCCTGGTTCCCTAACACCTCAATGGCACAGAAAACCAAGCTTCAAACTTCTCAAAACAAACTAATCCGACTTCTTCTCCACCTATGGCCCATGACCCACCTAGATGCGGAGCATTTTGACAGCATAGGCTGGCTCAGGGTGGAAGACAGAGTCAAGATATTGAAGATGGGCCTGACGTTCAAAATTGTAAATGCAACTTTACCCTCCATGCCCTCAGTACCCACTTACTTGACTAATTACTTAAAAAATGTGAGCAACACCCACAGCCACGATACTAGAGGGAGCGTGAACAACGATCTGGTGCCACCCATTTATAAAACAAATATGGGCAAATTCACCTTCCAAAGCACTGTTACCAAGGTGTGGAATTTCCTGTTCTTATAAAACAATTATGCAGCTTCAGGCTTGGAGTTACAGGCTTAGGACTAGGCATTTAGATGTTAAGTTTAGGGGTTGGGGTTGGAGTTAGGCCTAATTCATGCTTGTGTCAAGTTGTGAGCTATTTTACAGTATAAAATATATACAATAAAGTAACGCAGTAACTTCCTATAAGTTTTAGTGTTTAGTTTAAAAACTGGGGGTGAGAAAATGTGCGCTCGTCTGTGTGTGTGCGTGGGTGGGTGTGTGTGTGTGTGTGTGTCTAAGTGTACAGTACAGTACAGTACAGTACAGTACAGTACAGTACAGTACAGTACAGTACAGTACAGTACAGTACAGTACAGTACAGTACAGTACAGTACAGTACAGATCAAGGAGAAGTGAGCCACAGGGCTCACCGCTCCTCATGTCCTTAATGGACAAAACGTTTGCTTTAATACCCACCGATCCATTACTCAGCACGTGTGTCAGTGTGTTTGACTTTAGGTGTCAAGGAAATCTAATTTCCAAGCACACCTCCCAGGGAGGGGGATATGGTACCTGTTGGAAGCAGCGTCGCTGCGTCATAGTAATATTATTAAAGGCGGGCTGAGGGGAATAACTAAACTGTGACGGGACAAAATGCTTCAGCGGGACGTCCATGGCAGACGTACAGCCGAGTTATCGGAACACTGCGGGGCCGGAGACGAAACTGTGCGCCGAGCGAAAGGGAGAGGCCATTTTCTCTCTGAGTGACAAAATATGTGCGGCACAAACAGAGAGCTGAGCTCCTGTCGGGAGAATGTCTGAGCTCTGTCTTTGTCACACTGAGCGACATCCACTCACAGCGCCACGTCCCAGACGCGCATGCCGCTTTGAGTGTGCGCATTATGTGTGCCTGCGTGTATGTGTGTGCGTGTGCGACTGTGCGTGTGCGTGTGTGTAAATGTGTGAGTGTGGACAGACACACAGAGGATATTTCTTGGTCCCACGTAGCCTACAGGTCAGGGGTTAAATGCTAGTGGCGTAGCCCGCAAAACCCCAAAACTTCAGGAGTATTGAAAACAAGTATAGGAGAATGTGACCGTGTTGCCCGTTCTCATGTGGGGGAAGTTGGGGGTGCGGGGGGGGGGGAGAGAAGAGGGGACGCTGTCGATAAATCAGCCAGGATGCCAGCCGTCGTCGAGGCAGCGCCAATTTCAGCTGCAGGCAAAAGGTGAACCCGGGTGGGCCGTGATCTGCCCGGTGCCTTTACGGCGACTGGGCCGGTATGAGGGGAGACACGGAGCTCGTTCCGGCGGCACGGCTCTGAGCCGGGAAGATTAATGTAGGCTCTCTGGAGCAGAGGCAACATCCACTGCCTTAATAAGGTACAAACAATCGGTTCCACTCGGCTGCCTTCCCTGGGAAAACTATTGTTGTGCTGCATTGTTTCTCTGTGCCACTCCAGGGAGACAGCGAGCCCCGGCTTCAGCAAGTGACTGTCTCCATTACAGCCGGGGGACGGATCACCACCAGCAGACCGGGCGTTTGTTGCATGCCAGGGGCCCGGCGGGCTCCCTTTCCCTTCCACTCAGCACAACACAACACACCACACCACACCACACTTCCACTCACCTCCACTCCCTGCACTTTCAGCTTCATGTGATCCTCCCGCGTGGTTTTTCCGTCTTTCCTCTTCTTCCAGCAGTAGCCATCCTTTCTGTACTTCACCTTCTTCCTGTTGTACAATATCATGGACCCATTCTGTGGCCTGGAGAGGAGAAGAGAAGAGAAGAGAAGAGAAGAGAAGAGAAGAGAAGAGAAGAGAAGAGAAGAGAAGAGAAGAGAAGAGAAGAGAAGAGAAGAGAAGATAATCATTCCTTCAGTGCGGTACAGTGCATATAGGGAGTCATTTTAAATACAAAGAGACGTGACAGCGGTCTCCTGCAGACAGAAATGCACCAGTGACTTAGATGATAAGACTTCTTTATGGTGTTATGCAGCATTGCTATGCACAGTTTGACAAAGAACAAAGTGGCATGCTTCAGCATGCGTTGCTTCCAATGAGCAGCGTTTGTCTGCATGTCGCTAAAGTGATAGGGACACCAACGCTTCCCTTCTGTTGTTATTTTTCCTCTCTTCCCCCCTGAGTACATGATGTGAAGGCCGCTGTGTGGAGGCAAGCTTTTGGCAGGGGAGGGCTTCGTCCTCCCTTCATCTCTCATCGTTCCCTGTTAACCACTTTAAACCTGAAGAGTCCTTATTTTGGACATGATAGGTGGGGGTAAATACAAATATGACAGTAAAACGACAGTATGTATACTCATTGATTTAATTATAACTAGAACAATTCCCTATGTGTGCAGCATGTCACGATGCAACAGGCTATAGCTTGTAGATTGTTCTGTAGCTTGCTCCCGGCCCCCGTCCCCCCTATCCGCTGTACAACAAAGTATAAAATATGCCTTATAAGTGGTTAAATGAGTTGTGGTTGTATAGGGAGTCCCTCGAGGGGTGGGGGTGATTCCTTCCACACACTGTCCCATTCATAATTCATAATTCATTCTCCCTCCACCAGACCACAGCCTGTTGGCTCATAATGATAGAATGTAGCCTAACTATTTGATGATAATCTGCGTCTCTGTTTCCATTTGTTACACCATGCAGGAAGACTTAAACACCAACACTCAGCTCATCATAAAACATTTACCACTTGACCATTAAACGAGAAGTTGTTCAACATGGACTGTGTGTGTGTGTGTGTGTGTGTGTGTGTGTGTGTGTGTGTGTGTGTGTGTGTGTGTGTGTGTGTGTGTACTTGTACTCCCACACGCATACTTGGCTGATTAAGTGTACTAATGAATCCACATACAGGCTCCACCCTGTACACATGAGACCACACTGACATTCTCATGTGTGCATCCGTATAATGTGCATATAATGACACACGCATGCATGCTCTCACACACACACACACACACACATGTGCACGTGTACGCACACACACGTGCACGTACACACGCACGCACGTCGTACACAAAGCAACAAGCGCTGCCTCCGACCTCCAAAACCAAAACGGAGACAAACAACAATGCATGCTTGTTTTTCATTGTGTCTCTTATTGTTACATTGTATTGTTTTTGTTGTTTTATATCATTTATTTTCCTTCTTGCCTGGCTGTTTTATTTATAACACCGCATGTATCATTTTGCAGGGCATGCTCAGAGGGGCCCGGGCCGTCTGTTTACCTAGGTATCGCTCATCAATCATTTCCCTTTGGCCGGATCTCAGGGGCCAACCGGGAGGGAGGGGAGGGGAGGGCGGGGTGAGGGGGTGGGGTCCCTGCAGTCCCCGCACCGTGGCCCCTGACAGCCCCCAATAATGAGAGACGCCACTCATACGCCGACACGCTCACTCTGCCTCTCTCTCTCTCTCTCTCTCTCATCTCACCGCCAGTCAGCTTGAATTGCATGCGTACTGCAGGGAATGGTTTCCTCCTCCTCCTCCTCCTCTCCAACTCACACACTTGTTTCATTTGTCTCTCTAGGTCCCTCTCCTCTCCTCTCCTCTCCTCTCCTCTCCTCTCCCCTCCCCTCCCCTCCCCTCCCCTCCCCTCCTGCTCCAGCTGCTGTATATCCATTCCAGACTGTATACGGAGATGTTTACAACGTGCATAATGTCAGCTGGCATCATTAGCGTATGACTCTAAGCCTATAGCCTATAGCTCCTATACAAAACATACAGCCTATCCCTAAACCTAAACCTAGAACCTTTATAACACTGTTTCACAAACACTGCAGGGTTTGTGGTCACAGACACATTCTCATGTTCAATGTGTGCATAATGCCCCAAATTTCCTTAAATATTGAGAAAAGGAAAACACGTTTTCTGGAAAGTCGTTTGAAGGTCTCTTGCACGTGTGATTTTGACGAAGTTTTATTTCAAACTTAATTTAACCAAGGCAAGTGATTAAAGAACACATTCTTATTCATGACGGTGGCCTATAGCAAAAGACAAATCCTCCCTTGGGAGGAGGACGACGGGATGGATGGATGAGGCCTGTTCGTTGTTATGCTGTGCCAGTTGAACATCACAACGCAGAGCATCCACCTCCAGATCCATGACACGGGGCTCGTTTTGTCTCCTTAAATAGTAACAACAAAAAAAGCAACAAACATAATACAGGGCACGTGCTTCTTAAAATGTAGTCCCAGCTTTGACAACAAAGATGGGCGCACAGATGAGATAAGGCACAAAATCAAATGACATGGAGGGGTTATCTGCCTCCCTCCAGAGCACTGAAAATTGGGGTGAGGCTTCGGTGTCAGAGGCTGCACGATGTATTTATCTGCCTCCTCGCGCCAAAACTTACTCGCTCAGCTATTTTCCCCCCTTCTTTTCTCTTTTACAGTATAGGGAGATATAATGCACTGTTATATATGGAGAGGAGATACTAATGCACTGATATGGAGAGGACAGATCCTAAACATCTCACAGTAGGCAGTGATGGAACATGTATGTTAGGTGTGTTACAGGCAGTGTTGGGCAATATTACTTAGGAGAGTAATATCTTTACTTTACTTATTACTCCTTAGAAAAAGTAATAATGTTACATTACTTATTACTTGGAATCAAGAGTAATACTGTTACATATTACTTTATATTACTTTTCAACCGGGCCCCTTCCACCCGCAAAAATCTAACCAGCTCTAACCAATCTAACCAGCTCCTTTTACAACTGAATCCAATTCATTGGAATAAGAAGTCTCCAATCAGCCAAACTGAATAATTGCAGGATATAAAATAAAAATATTCAACAGTCTCTCATCAGCCTTTTATGCTGCATATTCCACATGGGATTCAACATCAACAATCTGAACTGCACACACATGGCTGCAGCATCTCAAAACGGACAGTAGGCCTATATAATACATAAATAACAAACAATAAAATAAAGCAACAGTCTCTGATCTTTTTGAGGAAGCCTCTCAAGACAGACTGTTGACTCACGTCCAATTTAAAGGAAAAAGAGGGCGCTGCTATTCCTTTATTTGCCGATGGGTTCTTAGATTGGAGGCAGCCTAACATTGGACCTCAAAGTTTATTTTTCCACCCACCCGTCAGCTGTTTAATGCAATTTATTTGTGCATCATTGCATGTATAAGTATTTTAGTTGACAAAGTTGTAAATGTTAACAGTATAGCCTATAGGCCTATATCCATAACATAAGCAAGCAGAAAGTGGAAGGCGTATCTGTGTATCAGATTGTGAAAATATTATAATAACAATAATAATGAAAAGACAGAACTAGTGTATTGTCTGCTAGCGTGATGCTTGCTTATTTTATGGATATACATACTGTTAACTTTTACTTTGTCATGAGTAATTCAACAAAACGTATATTAACACACAAATACATTGCATTAAACAGTGCTGCCTCCGGGCGGGTCTTTGAGCAACCACTGCGGACCATGATGGATCTGATTAAATGAGGCCGTGTCAACTGTTCATGAGGGTTCAGGACGGGTTAAACCGACCTCGTCTACAACAATACACCCAGCGACGAGCCAATTCTTCAGATAATCTCCATGTACGTCCTGGCGGCTGGCGGATCAAATCCAGTCTGTTTTGCCTGCACGGGGGGTGGGGGGATGGGCTCTGTGTATCTCGTGCGTCTTTAAAAATATGCTTCAACACGTTTAGATAAAGTGTTTTTTTCTCACAAGCAAAGTTTACAACGGACATTAATATACTTGACATCTTTGACGGACAAGAATGCAAAATAATACCCATACATTTCTCCGTCATGGTCTCTGCTGTTTTTTGGAAGTGAAGCGAGTGAGACGATGGAGACCCCAGACGCATACGCTACGTCATAACTGTGCGCCAACAATAACAGATCTACAAGCTACAACGCACGTCTGTTTTTACGCCTTGATAGCTTGTAAATCTGTTCTATTTTTGCATGCCGTGCAACAACCATCTATACTATGAGTGCATAACCGAACGAACGATCCAAAACAAATGACGCTCATTTGTAAGTGAAAGTAATAAGTAACGAAGCGTGTTTTGGCGAAGTAAATAGTTACTATATTACTATTTCTGCAGAGTAATTCGTTATATTACTCGAGTCGTTACTGAAAAAAGTAATAATATTACAGTAATATGTAACTAGTAACTCGTTACTGCCCAACACTGGTTACAGGTAAACTTATGTTTTACTTAGTAAAACATTTTAATTTTTACTAAGTAAAAGTATCAATACAGCAATTTACAAATACTCTGTTACAAGCAAAATTTGAGAATGTTTTGAAAATAGCATGTATATCTACGTACAAGCTCCTGCATGTGAGCTTGTAGATTGACTGTTTTCAAATAGCCAAAGTATAGGGCTGAAGTGGTTAATGGATACAAATAGTTTAAGAAAAGTAAAATATAGAGTAAATGGAGTAGAAGTAAAACTATTGAACATTGGAAATACTACAGCAAAGTAAAGAATGTGAGTGTTGCAACTCCGTGTGGGGGTTCCCGGTTACTGTGTGCCGGTCCCTCTACTGTACTGTACTGTACTGTACTGTACTGTACTGTACTGTACTGTACTGTACTGTACTGTACTGTACTGTACTGTACTGTACTGCACTGTACTGCACTGTACTGTACTGTACTGTACTGAATATGTTAATATGTGCGTGTGTGTTTGTGTGTGTGTTAGGTTGCGCACAGGCGGTGAAAAACAACCATGCTGTTTTCGTGCTCATAGCCAGCCAGGCAGGCACCCAACCAGCCACCCACCCAGCCAGCCAGCCAGCCAGCCAGCCACCCACATAACTACGTAACGAGTACTTGTACATGTACTTTACAAGGTCTGTGAAGAACACACCAGTCAGAGAAGAAAACGTACCGGTATACGTTAAAGTAATGCATGCTCACCCATGCCCTCTCTCTCTCTCCTTGTCTCGCCCCCCCTCCCCCCTCCCCATAGCAGTTCTCTCTCTCTCTCTCTTGTCATCTCCTTACCTCTGTGTATTTAGGACTTTCAATTAATCTTATCAGAATTATACACAACATTTATTAAGTGACGGTGGGCAAACTAACTGTGCTGTTATCAGAGATGCGTGACAGGAGGCTCTCTGTCTCACCGCCAGACCTTAAATGTGTCCGAAGATTAATATGGAAATGCGGGCCTCTGACACGTGCCGCACGACCCCAACCCCAGTCCCCCCCCCCCCCCCCCCCCCCCCTTCCCATCTTCGGGGCCCTGTAGCGATAATAAGCTTTACCCTCAGCGTGGCGTTATATGTCTTGGCCGGTTCCTTAAGGAATCGTTCATTTACCCAGATAATGGCATTCGCTCAATCAGGTTTGTTCATTTTGAGAAAAGTGAGGGGGAGAGATATGAGGTCGGCGCTCTGGTGAGAATGCACAATGAGAGGCGGAGGAGAGCGGCACGCTGCCCCTGTCTGGCCATGCAGCAGGGGTGGAAACAGTATCATTATACTTAAGTAGAAGTATCAATACTGTAATAGAAAATAGAAATGCTCTGTTACAAGTGAAAGTCTGGAGTTAAAAACGTATAAAAGTAAAAGTAGAATTGTATTGGAATTAAAATGATCTTAAAGTGCCAAAAGTAGAAAGTACTCACCATGCATAATGCCCCTTTTCAATTTTTTTAATATCTTTTGAAAATAGCAGATCTACAAGCTCACAATGCGTCGCATCGTGACGCATTGTGAGCTTGTAGATCGACTATTTTCAAATGGCCATGAGCTGAAGTGGCTAATGTATGTTTTGTAGAGCTGGGACTCGATTAAAAAAATTAATCTAATTAATCAGAGGCTTTGCGATTAATTAATCTAGATTAATCGCATTTTAATCGCATATCAATATTCAACCCGAGAACAGCGAGAAACCTTTTTTTTTTATGTTTTTTGGTATCCCATTGAATCAACGATTAGTGACTACAGGATACCACTCATTTTCAACATGTTACTGTCATTAATATACCTGTTGTGGAAATTATAATAAAAAGTCACCCCATTCTGTGTTGCCTAGAACTGGAGGTCTGAAAAAAAAATTGTAACAGTAACAAGTACATCTCAGTGACATCACAAAGCTGTACTTACTTCATATTGTTACTGTTTTTTGTCAGACCTCCAGTTCTAGGCAACACAAAATGGGGTGACTTTTTATTATTTCCAGTTTTCAGTACTATAGAAAAGCGGCCAGTGAGAAACGTTCCGCGGTGAAAAAAAAGGTGCGATTAATTTATCTGTAGTTAATCGCGATTAATTTTTCTGTAGTTAATTAATCTAGATTAATCGCAATTAGTCCCGGCCCTAATGTTTTGTAATAATAATCAAAGTAACTAAAGTACCGGTATTCAAATAAATGTAGTGGAGTAAAAATACCATATTTGCCATTTTGCCTTGATGTTGTGGAGTACAAGCAAAAGTGTTGGAAATTGGAAATACTACTATTTCTAGAGTACTAGAGTACCTCAAATACATCAAAATTGTACTTTAGTAAATGTACTTAGTTAGTTAGTTTCCACCACTGCAGCTCCCAGGCTCAGCATGGCCCGGATGGGTCTATGGAGGAACAGATACATGAAACTACAGAGTATAGAGGAACTACAGAGTCTATGGAACTACAGAGTCTATGGAACTACAGAGTCTATGAAACTACAGAGTATAGAGCTACGTGTTGATAGAGGGAGAGACGAGAGAGACGGGGAGAGAAAGGAGAGGGGAGCTGGATAGATAACTTGACAGACAGACAGACAGACAGACAGACAGACAGACATACAGACAGACAGACAGACACTGTAGTGTAGACAGTCAGTCAGTCAGAGATAGAGTAATCAGTATAAGTCATCAGAAAAGTTTTAGGCATTTCAGCACATACACATTTACCCATGAGCGACTTTCATTTTGGCAAGTGTGAAATGACAGTAGGCCTACATTACCCTTACAGCAGGGTATAAGCACAATGTAGTCAGGATTCTTTCTTTTTTAATCCCACGTGTGTCACGTTCCGTGACCTGTTCTGTCAACCTGCTGTGATTTAATACAGTATGTTCCTTGTTTCTTTTGGGTTTTACTTTTGTGTACCATTTATTTTGTATAGACTCTAGTCTAGTGTCTCTTGGTTTCCTGTGTTGCTCATGTTTACCTGCCTTGTCTAACCTTGTGATTAGTGTAGTTTTCTCCAGTTAGTCCTTGTCTATTTATATGCCCTTGTGTTTTCAGTTCTCTGTTGGTTCGTTGCATATTGTCACGGTGAGTAGTGAGTACTTTGTTCTTGACTCCTCGTTTGCCCAGGCTTCAGATCCCCCTAGTTTTCCCAGTGTTTTCCCTTTGTTCTCCTCGTGTTCTGACCTTTGCCTGGCCTTTGATTACTGCCTCCTCCTCCTGTTTGGTGAATAAATACTTTAATTTGAACTGAGCTGCCTTTGCCTCTCATCTTGCGCTCCGTGACACTACGATTCTGTTCGATTCACCCGGTGCCAATTTCCTAAACTTTAATCCTGGGCGCTACTCTCTCCCTCTGCCAACGTGGGGAGAGCCTGAACTGAGATCATGCTTCCTTTAATGCATGAGCAGTGAGAAGGATGCTAGTTATCACCTGCCAGGGGGAAGTTTCCCTGGTAGGACGCAACGAGTGGAAGGAAAACATTATTCCAACCAGTTCCACACTGAAAGGTCCTTTCGCCAACCCCATGGGGTATGGGCACTGATGACGCGGAGGAGAGAGCACACCCCCAGCGCCCACAGCGGGAATCAAACCCGGGACCTTCTAGCTGTGAGACGACAGCTAGACTACTCCACCTTGCCCCCAATGTAGTCAAGGGATATTCCACCGCGCCTTAAGCCGAAACCAGGCCGATCCGGTGCGTCTGCAGGAGCGGACATGCACATAATATAACTGAAGGCACTGGAGCAACTAGGACGATCTGAGGCTTTTTATTAGGATAACAGGCTGCAAAGCACAGAAAAAAAACTACAAGGTACTCATTAAACCTAGCATCATGTCTAAAGAATGTGCTATCTAAATAACATTCTTAAAGGTATATTCAGTGATTTCACTTAATTCAAATATCACTTATTTTTTTGTTTTGTTGTGATAATCCTCCCTACTATAGAGTGTGCTGACCATATAAGGAGTTCCTCCCTGTCCCCAGTTAACCCCTGGGGGTCAAAAAACCTTAGGTTTCGTTTTTGACTCTCTATCCTGATTGGACGAAAGGCTGGGTCCCACAGCCAAAAACGAAACCTAAGGTTTTTTGAGTGAAATCACTGAATATACCTTTAACATTTGTGGACAAGCACAGACTAAGCAACACATATCTCATAGTATAACTGGGATCTAATGAGAAAGATGGGGTGAAAAGAAGCTTTCTTCCCTAGCTGTGCTCTTCTCTGCATGGTGAACTCTCTCTCACTGCTAAAATATTCAACAAACATCTATTGATCACAATGAGATCTTTTTTTTTCCCTTTCTGTGTGAACATTATCATTAAGCAGAACAAAGGAATTGGATTAGTGCGCAATTGCATAGCCAGTGCCTTGGCAATCAATACTGTAGGCTATGTATTCATGGGGTAATAAGCAAAATCAAAGCCTGTCTCTTCATATATAAAACACAATGAACCTTAGAGCCTCTATAGTCTGGGCCGAATATTTGGCACAAATAGCAGATCTGCAAGTATACAGTACGTGTGAGCTTGTGATTTGGTGTTTAGAGGGACAGAAAAGGAGGGGCAGAAATACGGACCCCCGGGGGACCCTGGTCAACTAAGAATGTAGGGTGTTAGTGGTAGAAACGCACGTGGAACTGCTTCGCCTAATAAATCGTATACCAAGTGCGACGGCGATGTATAAATCCAGGCGCGAGACAAGTACACCGCACTTTAAATAGGCGCCCTGGCTTATAAAGCCAGGAATTCTGTGCTCCTGGATGTATTCTTGTCAATAGGGTTGCAGAAAATGAAATATTTCTGTGTTGGTGAACCAGAATAGCTGTAATAGCCGGGGCCCTATAAACCCCTCCTCCTCCCCCTGCCCACTCTACCCTATTCCCTACGACGCCCTGGCTTTGATTAATACCACACTGGCTGTTTTTCTCCTCAGCCCTCGACTATGGTTATGGAGCTGGGAAAGAGGAGAGGAGAGGAGAGGAGAGGAGAGGAGAGGAGAGGAGAGGAGAGGAGAGGAGAGGAGAGGAGAGGAGAGGAGAGGAGAGGAGAGGAGAGGAGAGGAGAGGAGAGGAGAGGAGAGGAGAGGAGAGGGTGGAAGTAAACAAGTGGAGAAGAGATAAAAAGGGATGCGTGGGAGAAGGAGAATGCGTAGGAGGAGAGGGGGATGCGTCGGAGGAGAGGGGGGATGCGTCGGAGGAGATGAAGGTATGAGTTGGAGAGGGCCTGAGCTGCCATGGTCTTTGAAGATCAGGAGGGGTTGTACTGGTTTGTGGCCCGGAGTAGCCCAGGAGGGAGGTGCTATACCTGCCGCTCTCAATTACCCATCACAGCCCTCACGGAGTCTTGGTCTTAACCCCTCTGTGTCAACGCACGCACGTGTACACACACACACACACACACACACACACACACACACACACACACACACACACACACACACACACACACACACACACACACACACACACACACACACACACACACACACACACACACCTGTGCTTTCAGTACGTACGCCCGTGGAACTGTCAAAACAGTGGCAAGGTGTTGCCACATATAATATAATTACACTTCAAGAGAAGGTGCTCCATTAGATGACACCTCATCTCAGTGCTGTGTGCGTGTGTGTGTGTGTCTGTCTGCAGAGAGAGAGAGAGAGAGAGAGAGAGAGAGAGAGAGAGACACGCTGCTGGGATCTCCTATCAGGTCGCATCACGTGCGATTGATGACTGGCAGATAAGCCGCTCCCTCCAGCCCCGTCTGCCGCCGAACACATCAGGAAGTCGGGACGTTCGCTAAAAAACTACTTTAAATGTAAATCTTGCCACGGCGTGCCGCGCTGGATTGAGATTCATGGCCTGGTGCGCGCCGCGCCGCACGCAACACCGTCTGCTCGTTGGTCTCACCTGAGTTCAGCGCTGGGAAAAGGACTCAATTGTTATACTTAAGTAGAAGTATCAATGCTGCCATGTAGAACTACTCAGAGTAGTAGTAGGAAGTAGGAATTCCAAATGTACTTGAATAAAAGTACAAAAGTATTGGTGTCAAAATGTACATAAAGTACCAACAGTAAAGATAGTCATAATGCAGAATGTCTCATTTCAAGTTTTCAAATGTATAAAAAGATCTTTTGAAAATAGTAGATTGGCTATTTCCAACTGGCTGAAATGTAGGTCTGAAGTTATTAATGTATATGTTTTGTGATAATTTAGTAACTAAAGTTTTCAAATAATTGTAGTGGAGTAAAATTTGTGGTAGAATATTTGCCTCTGAAATGTAGAGGAGTAGAAGTAGATGTACCTCAACATTGTACTTAAGTACAGCACGTATGTATTTAATTAGTTTCTTTCCACTACTGGGGGCGCGTTCCTCTCCGGAGAGACCCCGTCCTGCCACTGCCTCGCCACAGAGCCTGTCGTTAACCCAGTCACGGACCCCCGTCCTGCCACTGCCTCGCCACAGAGCCTGTCGTTAACCCAGTCACGGACCCCCGGCCTGCCACTGCCTCGCCACAGAGCCTGTCACTAACCCAGTCACGGTCCGGCTGGCACCACCTTCATTACACCGCGTTGGGGACGCGTGTGTGTGCGCCGCGCGAGCGGCTAATTTAAATTAGGTGTGCGCGGGAACTATAACGAGGGGCGGTAGAGGATGTGGGTAAAAGGTCGCCGAAAGTTTGTTCAAACACGGCGACGCTACATCATGATCACACCCCGTTCACCCTGAAACTAAAGTTTCACTAAACAGGGTTCATGACATGTCCAGGAGGGACGACAGGTTCATGACATGAATAGGGACAGCGGTGCATGTGGTCAATGGTGACACAGCAAGGGACGAGTGAGTTCGCTCATGTTTCTCTATGCCACCACGGTGATGATCGCTACAGAACTCCTGGCCCCAACGAACCCCCTCAGCCCGCCCCGCCCCGCTGCCTTTGAGCACCAAACAGATGCTCCTCCCGTGCTTATCTCAACTGAAGGGGGAAAAAAATAACATCACAGACAATTTACAAAGAACATAAATTACGCGTGCCGCTACACTCCGCCGTCTGTGTGTCCCTGCAAGACCTTGTATGGAGGATAAGGGTGGGTGAGGCGCGAGTGGGTGGAGAGAGAGAGTCCATTGCTCTTATCAGGCCCAGGGCAGCGCTGCGGAGTGAGAAGGGAGAGGTTGATGACTGTGTTGATGTGCTGGTGATAGCACTAAGCTGGTTTCATGCACATTTCAGCCCATTGAGGCAGACAACTTCCCAGGCATGCAGGGCTCAGAGCTCAGGCCTTCCAAACGGCCACGTCGTCTCACACCTCATGTGTCTCAGTGTGATGGTTCTCTATCCTCCGCTCAGCGCCACGGCCAACGTGCTTAAGGCTAATAATGGCTGATTTATACTTAGGCTGCACCACTGGCGCCACGCACCAAAATAGACCATCTATACAAGCTCAGGGACACGGCGCGGCGGCACAATGCGTCGTGAGCTTGTAGAACTGTCAGGACACACCGGCGCGTGGCTAAGTATAAATGGGGCTTAACTTTAAGCTTAGGCCCGGGCGCACAATGAGACGCACCAACGAAGGACTGATGCTTCTATATTTTGTAGAACATTTTGGCTATGCAGACATTTCTCATTCACTGTGAATTTGTGTGAAGTTGTGTGTGTGTGTGTGTGTGTGTGTGTGTGCGTGTGTGTGCGTGCGTCACCAATATGCATGACGGTGTTGAAATGTTTATGGCTTTGAAATTCCTGCTCAAAAAGGCTTTCACATTCTATATGCAGTCCAGGTTATTTCCAGTCCTTTCATGTGTGTGCATATACTGTATGTTTACCATGCAGGTTCGTGACTATGATGATTCACGCCTCGCGGCTAATCTTCACAAATCATCCTCCAGTGGAGTCACGGCACATTGTAAATAAAAGGTGCCATCAGGAAGGAGAGAGAGGCCGACTCCCACTGGCTACTATAGTCAAGGTGCCATCAGGACGGAGAGAGAGACCCACTCCCACTGGCTACTATAGTCAAGGTGCCATCAGGACGGAGAGAGAGACCCACTCCCACTGGCTACTGTAGTCGGCGTGCGTTAAGTCCCGCTAACAGTGCCTTACTATGACATTCTGTAAAGAGGATGCTTTTGTACTTTCAATAATGCATGCGGGCGACGGGGGGAAATTGCATGCAGCCTTATTTTATGTAGCGGGACAGAGATATAGGCTCTCTCATTCTCATTCTCACACACGCGCGAAAAGAGAAAATACTAATGCAATTAAATCTAAGCCGAGCTTGGCCGAGCGAGTGAGGGAAAGGTCAGGCCTTAGTTCCCCGCCTTCCATCAGAATGAAATACGGCGGCCATATTAACCCATTCCCTCCCGTTACCATATAGGATTAGGCGCTAACGGGAGGCCAGTGCCAGTGAAATGCGCAACATAAACAGAGAAGAAGAAGCATTATCCGGCCGAGCCGGAAGTGTTTGTCCTCCATTGATGCGCCAGAGTCGCTCGCGGCTGTGAACTGCCGATCGGACTGTTGTTATGGTTAGCGCGACCTCGAATTAACGTATTAATTGTATTAAGCTCCCAACATCGTACTTTTCCCATTCTGAGCACTTTAAACCCCTAATGACCATGTGTGTGTGCGTGCACCGAGGAATGGTAAGCTGTTTCTACCATGGGAGTCCTATGGGGTCCAGCCGCGGAAGCGAACATAAGGTAAAGATATTATTTTTAAATCTCGTGTTCTCGTGAATGGCCAAGATGGTAACAATAGCTTTTCTCGATAATGGCATGGATTGTGTTGTGCTCTCCGTGGTTTGGTTAAAACGCGCGATGTTCGGAGGTCTTTGCTGATTATCCGGTGGTCTAGATGGAAACATTGGCGCTTTCTAGAGCAAGGATGGCTTCATTTTAGCTCGCTATAGCATTGACGTCATTTATTTAGCATTAAACATGGACAGGATGTCGGTCCAGCGTGTGCTGCATTGAAATGGGCCTCGGCAGACTGAGGTTGGCTCTGCGTCCAGCAGGTGGCAGTATAAGTGTTAATGGTGCGGGAGACAACATGTGGGCAGAGTGGGCGGATCAAAGGTTCCCACATCTCCAGCACTATAGTGTCCTAGTCGTACTAATCCTTGAAGGACCGCCCACACTATAGTGTCCTAGTCGTACTAATCCTTGAAGGACCGCCCACACTATAGTGTCCTAGTCGTACTAATCCTTGAAGGACCGCCCACACTATAGTGTCCTAGTCGTACTAATCCTTGAAGGACCGCCCACACTATAGTGTCCTAGTCGTACTAATCCTTGAAGGACCGCCCACACTATAGTGTCCTAGTCGTACTAATCCTTGAAGGACCGCCCACACTATAGTGTCCTAGTCGTACTAATCCTTTAAGGACCGCCCACACTATAGTGTCCTAGTCGTACTAATCCTTGAAGGACCGCCCACACTATAGTGTCCTAGTCGTACTAATCCTTGAAGGACCGCCCACACTATAGTGTCCTAGTCGTACTAATCCTTTAAGGACCGCCCACACTATAGTGTCCTAGTCGTACTAATCCTTGAAGGACCGCCCACACTATAGTGTCCTAGTCGTACTAATCCTTTAAGGACCGCCCACACTATAGTGTCCTAGTCGTACTAATCCTTGAAGGACCGCCCACACTATAGTGTCCTAGTCGTACTAATCCTTGAAGGACCGCCCACACTATAGTGTCCTAGTCGTACTAATCCTTTAAGGACCGCCCACACTATAGTGTCCTAGTCGTACTAATCCTTGAAGGACCGCCCACACTATAGTGTCCTAGTCGTACTAATCCTTGAAGGACCGCCCACACTATAGTGTCCTAGTCGTACTAATCCTTTAAGGACCGCCCACACTATAGTGTCCTAGTCGTACTAATCCTTGAAGGACCGCCCACACTATAGTGTCCTAGTCGTACTAATCCTTTAAGGACCGCCCACACTATAGTGTCCTAGTCGTACTAATCCTTGAAGGACCGCCCACACTATAGTGTCCTAGTCGTACTAATCCTTGAAGGACCGCCCACACTATAGTGTCCTAGTCGTACTAATCCTTGAAGGACCGCCCACACTATAGTGTCCTAGTCGTACTAATCCTTTAAGGACCGCCCACACTATAGTGTCCTAGTCGTACTAATCCTTGAAGGACCGCCCACACTATAGTGTCCTAGTCGTACTAATCCT
>NC_139705.1:40549397-40621807 GCF_964188405.1 Protomyctophum parallelum
GTGCATGGAAGTGTCAAGGCTTCCATTGTGACGGCGGGGCATGGAGGCAGTAACAGCTTCACTATAGTGGCCTCTGCAACTTTAACACCGCCGTTAAAACTCCTCTTCCTCTCTCGCTCGTTTATACGCTTCGCCTTTGTGTGTCAGAGAGAGAGGGGGAGGGGGGTTTGGGGGGGGTCGTAAAAGCGCGTCTTTGTCTGTCTGTCATCGATTTATTCCCTTCGTTAGGGCCGATGACACCGCCCGCTTATGACGTCCTCTCGCAGACTGTAATTACAGAGACACTTGTGTCTTTATTGATGTTGCTTTGTTAGTTTAATTACGGCTGTATTGGGTTTTAGAGGTGCTGGGCAAGAGCACACAGCCCACGGCGGGTTTCTGTAGGGCCAAAAGCATCCATGAGCCTCGCCTGCATGGGAAACACAAGGTCCCGGGTTGGATTCCTGGCCATATATACGTGTCCATGAGCAAGACACTGAAAGCAAAATGTGTTGTACACCCCAGAAAAAGCAAGTAATGCAGCGTCACAATCATTTTAACCACTTCTATACAGTATATGTTGGTAAATCAAAAATAGATCGTTGGCACTATTACTCTTACACTATTACACACACACACACAAACGATGTGTGACATTGCTGATTTTACACTAAATGTAAAATCAGCAAAGCCACAACATGGTTTCCCGACGGTGTGAAGATGGCTCGCCGTGCAGAGACAGGGTTGGAGGGACATAGTTATTCCCATTGATAGTCATCTCTGGAACAGAACGGCATGCAGCGTCTATCTCTCTCTCTCTCTGTAGCGTGTCGTCACACACAGAGGCATATGGGCAGAAAGTCATCTGAAATGGAACGACTGTTCTGTTCTGTTATGACCAAAGTCAGTGGGTGGGTGGGAGGGGGGAGGGGGTCTTAATGGAAATGAAACACCTGGGCTCAACCTTGAGACTCACTGTTTACACACCCCGTCCCCCGACGCCCGGTGACTGAGAGAGTGTGCACAGTGTGAGAGCCATTAGAGAGAGAGACAGAGAGAGAGAGACAGAGTGTGTGTGTGTGTGTGTACAGTATCAGTGCCCCGGGAATATGTGTGCATCCAAATGTGTGTGTGTGTGTGTGTGTGTGTGTGTGTGTGTGTGTGTGTGTGATGAGGCCCTGGGGGTACTGTATTGTCCAAAGGTGACCCCTTGGGGGGGGGGGGGGGGGGGGGATGGTGAGGCCACCTGCTCTCTGGCGGAATGAGGGTGACAGCCTTCCACCTGTCGGAGAACCACGCACGCACACACTCACGCACGCACGCAAACACGTGCTAAACAAAACCTTGGGCCTGGTGGGGACAATAAGGAAGTGACTATGAATGAATGTCCTGTATAGTGTCGCTGTGTGGACGCAGAAAAACTATCCTCTATGGAGTGGATCTGGATTTGGTTTAACTTTACACTTGATTGTATTACCAAAATAAACATTGTCATAAATACGTTATGCTTCCAGTCACTACTTTAAAGTCTTCTTTCAACCACTATGCTTTTTAGTAAATTAAGGTCACATTTATTTAAAAAAATCACACCCGTGTGAAGTGAGGGGCGTTCTTATCATCTTCCAACATACATCATCATACATCATCATACATCATCTCATTCAATCCAAACACAATTTGCGTCCTCAGCTTCGTCTTCAATGTTTGTGTTTACACAAACACTCAAAGTTGGCCATATGAGGGGCTAGCATCCCTTAAAAAGTAGAGTATGCTGTGGGAGCTCGGGCGTGGCTATACCTTGGGACGATTTTCATTGACAAACTTCACACTCAGCATTTCAAATATCTTAGTTACAATGACATTGAGTTGACGTGTGATGTGTAATATCACACTCGAGCCCCGTGGTCTACCCAGGTGACCAAGCCCTGTGTCCCCAACTGAGGTTCCTTCTCCCTGGGCAGAATGTCAGGTTTACCCCCACGGACCACCAGGGCTCTGGGCAGAATGTCAGGTTTACCCCCACGGACCACTATCTGGGCTGGGTGGAGTCGTAGCAGGACTCACCACCACTCTTGCTGTACACGACTAAGACCGCTCTGGTCCCATGTCTAGTCCCAACCAATAGGATTCAGTTCCGGAGTGTCTTTGGACCGGATATACAGTAGAGAGATGGTGGTTTTTAAATCGCTCCAAAATTGGATTAATTTACTGACTGTCGAGTCTATCGGCATGACTTTGTCCATAAATTTTTTGTTACGGGTCCATATGAACGCCTGGTGGTGGTCCCCAGACCCGACATTGAGCACCAGCGCATTCAGAACCAGTGTGCAGTATACGATAGTGGAGAGTCAGTGTACACTTTTCTGTGTTTCTCCTTTTCCTAGTTTCAAAGTGACACAGACCCCCTGGCCAGGCCCCCCTTCGTGTTGTGTTATTAGTTATATACGCCTCCCGGCAAGGCTGTGTCACCGCTGGAGGCCAAGGGGAAACATCAGGGGTCTTTATTGTAGTCAGAGACAGTATAGCTGAAACCAAAACAGCGCAACCACGATTGAATTCCTGCATCCGTGTCCCTAGTGGGTTCCCATAACCCTCTGGGAGACAAGAAGCTGGCCATGAGTCTATTAATCATGACCCTCTTTTGCCCCATAAAGTATGACTTTTAAGTCGTCCAACTCCACAATTCATTACAACATAATTCCCAGAATAACCGAGACATTATAATAATAATGACAGTCATTCATTCAGCTATGACTGGGTATTGTGTTTAGAAACAATGATCACTAATTTCCTTCCTTTAATCAACAGTACAACCTGACCACACACACACGCACGCACCATGCTGTGCATTTCTCTCTCTGCATGAACACAGAATACAGTAAAAACCTTACAAAACCTTTCTATTCTAAAGCCAACCGCCCACACACTCGCACACACAGAAGAGAGAGAGAGAGAGAGAGAGAGAGAGAGAGAGAGCATGGAAGACTTTTCTTCCTGAAGTTCCTGTGAAAACTACCCGACTGGTTAGACATTAATAAAAGCACTGCGTGGCCGTGCGTGTGTGCGTGCGTGCATGCGCGCGCGTGTGTGTGTGCGTGCGTGTGCCTGCCCACAGTCAGGACCAGCGGGCGGTGGTAATTTTAAAAGAACTCACAGAGGTTTGTAATTAATAGCGGGGGTGGTGTGTGGGGGGGGGGGGAGTGAGTTAGCTTTGGGTGTGTTTGGATTGGTCTCCTCCTCCTCCTCCTCGCAGGCCACTGTCTGGCCCAGCGTGTGTTCTGCTTGACTGCCTGTTGATTGGGTGGCATATATTTGGTGTTGGTCCGGCCACCGCCGCCACCATCACCACCACCACCGCTGCTGCTGCTTCCGTTGGAGTGAAAGCTGTGCTGGTGATGATTTCTCTACCTGTCCGCTGCACGCATGCATGTGCACGTCACCCAGAGATGCGGATTAACTGCTCCTGCTGCCTTTTTTCTGTTTTCCAGAGGCCGATTTTATGCGAAATAATGCCTTCTAAATCAGCATAGTTCTCACAGCTTTCAAGCTTTTTAACAAATGTTAAAAAATAGTGACGCAAACAGGGTATTAAATTATACCATGGTAAGACGCCTGAGGGCGAGAAGCGAGAAGCTTTGGGGCAGGCCTGTCTAGAGTTTAAATGGACAGGTATCAGTCAAAAGGGAGCCATCGAAGAGGAAGGACGGATGGGGAAGGATCAACATTATGGAATGTCAGCTCCATATATGGAGATCTAAGGGTTTGAGGTTTGAGGCCAATATATTGATGACATCATGCCATCCCTGATGATGTCACGTGATATCACATGCTCCATCCCTGATGATGTCACGTGATGTCACGTGCCCCACCAACCAACACACTGACGAGAAATGCACAATTCCATTAACTGCGATCTTTGGTCGCATGTGGGCATTGGGGCGGACCAATTATATGAAGATAGTTTTAGTTTGAAGCCCTATACACATCTTTGCTACAATTATCTTTTTTTTTATTATTACATTGTTAAATTGCGATATTATCAAACATAAAAAAGTAACATATCTGACGAACTACAAAGATAATGCACATGTTTTATTTCAGTCTGACCAGATGCCGGGATTTACATTGATTCACTCCCTATATGAGATGTAGCGGAGTATAGGAGTAAAAGTATTGAACATTGGAAACACTCTAAAGTAAAAGTACCTCAAAATGAGGTACACAGTACACAGTAGAAACATCAGCCCCGCAACCCAGGCTGTGTTTGGACACCGACTACACAGTAAATACATCACAGCTGCCTATACTGCCCATTAGTGAAGGGGCAGCTCTCATTATCAATCTGTGGAGAACACGTACACACACGCACACGCACACACACACACACACTCACACGCATGGACACGGATGCGGACACGCTCACGGACTCACACACCATACTGTACGTCAGTCTTTGTGTAAGCATGCAGTGAGTGAACTCTGTGGGACATAGACGTGTCCTGCTGGGGGTTTTCTGCATGCGTTATTGGGGTTGTTATCTCGCCTCGGCTCTACGCAACACTGACAATGAAAACAACACAAAAACAACACAAACGCCGAAGCTGCCCTTCATCGTTCATCTACATGTCATTATGTGGCCAAACGCTGCTTTGTTTTCTCTCCCTGACACCAGTTCTAAAGACGGCAACGTGCTGCAGGGTCCCCCCTGGCGCGGCGCCGGTCCAAAACAGACCCACAGTCCTGCTTCATTAGGAGAGCTGAAAGCAGCCCCGGTCCCAGCCTGTTGGGGGGGTGGGGGGGTGGGGGGGGGAGGCCGGGTAGCCGAGCACCGGAACAGACGCCCGCCATTGTTGCGAACCTCTGTCGCGACTCGACTCAATCGTTTATTAGCATGCACCTGCATATTTACGCCTGATTTATGGCTCATTAAGCTTTTCAAAACAAAAACGGACCAAAAGAAAACAACAACAACAACAGCAGCAGCGAGTCAGCGACCCCCAGGAAAGAGGCAGTACACGCTAACATAGTATAGACCATGGTTCAATGTTGTGGTTGAACGAGGACAGAGAGAGAGGGAGGGAGAGAGAGAGAGAGAGAGAGAGAGAGAGAGAGAGAGAGGGAGAGAGAGAGAGAGAGAGGTGAGCACAGAGGCGGGTGTTAAAATGTGTCCAGTGTGTAAATAAAGTGCGGTGGTAGACGGAGAGGACTTGCGGGGCGTGGAGGTGGAGTCTGAGGAGGGCGGGGTCAGTGTCAGGGTGATCTCATTACCGACACAGCCCGTCTTTCTCCCTCAAGGCTCAGGTGACCCTGGTGGTACCGTGGCCCCTCGGCCTCCACGCCATGCTAATCATTCCCTTTTAATCATCAAGATATACGCGCCCGCCCGCCCTCTCTCCCCCCCCCCCCCCCCTCCTCCTTTTTTCTCCTCCCTTCCCTTCATATCCTACTGTGCGTCCTACAGTATAGCCTCTGCCCTGCTCAGTCTCTCTCTCTCTCTCCATCTCTCCATCTCTTTCTCTCTCTCTCTCTCTCTCTCTTCAATTCAATTCAATTCAATTCAATTCAATTCAATTCAATTCAATTCAATTCAATTCAATTCAATTCAATTGAGCTTTATTGGCATGAGAAAACGTGCCAAAGCAGAAGTGGAACAAGACAATCAAAATAAAACAATGTATTTACTAAATATTGGTATTATAGGAATTATATAAAGGAGCTGTGTTATACATTAACACTTTGGGTAATACTATCTTGTGAAACTATAAAAAGATTGTGCATCTCTCTCTCTCTCTCTCTCTCTCTCTCTCTCTCTCTCTCCAGGTTCTCTCTGGCTCTCTCCTCTTCTCAGCCACCCCTGCTTTTTTCCACATCCATCTTGCTTCCTCCGCCCGTGTCCTATATCTCCCTCCCTCCTCCCTCTCCATCTTTGGTGTTCCTTGCCATCACGATTGCACGAAGCGTTTCCAATTTTCTGCTCTCCCTCTCCTGTTGACCTCACATTCCATCCAGACAAAACAAATAGCCTTGATGTTGTCAGCCAACAAAAGGAAGCGGGCCCGCGACTCGCTTGATCTACACACAATGGCACCAAAGAGAAATGTGGCTCTGTTCAATTAGGTAAACCTGATGTGCCAAAGTCACACTTTTTGCCCCCGCCTTCCCAACCCTTCCCTTTTGTACGTGTGAGCGAGGCGACAGCATGCGTGTGCGTGGAACGACACCGAACAAAAAGCGGCGCTCGTACGAGAACAGAAGGTGACGGGAGAGCGCCGCCGGCCACCCAAACACAGCGAGTGCAGAACAAAAGAAGGCCGTCTGGGGAAATAGCTGCCTATCTAATAAAGGCTGCGTTATCAACACGCACCTGTCGTCAAATTAAGTATTAAATTATCACGATTCCCCCGAGCACACATTAGACACAAAAGGATATTATTTAACTTTCATTAAGGAGGAAAAAAGGGGGCAATGTTTGCCATTTAAAACTGTAAATGAATGAATAGGTATAAACTGGCGGTTGGGTACGTGATAACCAGTGGTGGAAAGTAACTAAGAACTTAAGTATACTTAAGTACAATTTTGAGGCATTTGTACTTTACTTGAGTATTTCCATTTTCCAATACTTTTACTTCTACTCATCTCAGAGGCAAATATTGTATTTTTACTATGTACAAAACATACATTACGCACTTCAGCCATAAATATATTTCGGGCCATTTGAAAGTAGTCGATACAAGCTCACAATGTGTCGTGATGCAATGCATTGCAGTATTGATACTTTTTTACTTAAGTAACACATGTGAGTACTTTTCCCATCACTGGTGATAACTGCATGGTGGAGTAAACGGGGTTACAAGGCTTAGAAAGCTGCCCGTGATGACAAATGGGATGCATGTTGGTATACGTTCCATATTAGACACAATGTATATGGTCATGATGTATGGTCTCATAAGGTGCACCTGTGTGATTCCATCTGTAAACGCAGCTAGTCACGAGAGACCGATAGAGCAGGCCACGGAGAGAGAGAGAGAGAGAGAGAGAGGGGGGGGGGGGGGGGGACTTTTTAACTATACTAAAACCCTATACTTTGTTCTACGCCAATCCTTTATTAAAATTGGTTTACCGGTTTAGTTCAGATTCGATTTTTGGAATTAAAGCTGTAGGAAATACTTAAATACATTCATATAGTGCTTGCAAAGGAAATTATTGATTGCCCGAGTACCGTGGTGAGAGTTCTGGTCTGGTTTTGGTGAATATTAAGTAGTTCCAGTTCCATTTGGTGGGGGGCACTGGGGGCCACTCATTAAAAATAAGTTAATCCACAAAACTAGCATCATTTGTATGTTGATCTAGAATTCTACCATATAGGTTAAAGCGCAACCTTCGTTCAACTTTGGAGAGAGAGCAAGTGCATTCTCTGGCAACGGCGTCAGACGTGGCATCACCGCCAACTGCCGATAACTGGGATAGTTATAATAACGTGAGTCAGAAACAGTGGGTTAGTGTGAGGTTAGGGCTATAGTTATAATGGAGTGAGTCAGAAACAGTGGGTTATTGTGAGGTTAGGGCTATAGTTATAATGGAGTGAGTCAGACACAGTGGGTTAGTGTGAGGTTAGGGCTAGTTATAATGGAGTGAGTCAGAAACAGTGGGTTAGTGTGAGGTTAGGGCTAGTTATAATGGAGTGAGTCAGAAACAGTGGGTTAGTGTGAGGTTAGGGCTATAGTTATAATGGAGTGAGTCAGAAACAGTGGGTTAGTGTGAGGTTAGGGCTATAGTTATAATGGAGTGAGTCAGAAACAGTGGGTTAGTGTGAGGTTAGGGCTAAGGTTGGACGTTTTGGGACATTTTACTATTCCCAAAATACACTGTTTTTCGGTTTTACCGTATTTTTTTTTTAACGTGGGCCAGCTACCGCATCATGCGGTCTGAGACTGAGATGACAGCTCACAGCTGTTAAAACCGCAACCAGAGAC
The DNA here is from genome assembly GCF_964188405.1 of Protomyctophum parallelum. Lineage (NCBI taxonomy): Eukaryota > Metazoa > Chordata > Actinopteri > Myctophiformes > Myctophidae > Protomyctophum > Protomyctophum parallelum. The sequence goes on from NC_139705.1 coordinate 40,557,350, forward strand.
TGCAATTACAGTTTAACGCCACTAGATGCTGGTCCCGTAGTCCTCCTCCTCCTCCTCCCCCAAGCAAATACGCTCTAAACATAACAATTTATATTTAATAGTAGGCTACCACCGCTTAAACAAAGCAAGTTAAGCAACGTTACATTTCCAGTTTCCACTTCCATCCAACCATTTAGATGAAATTACCAGTTAGACAGACTGCTATTGCTAAAGTTTAAGATGAAAGCATTGCAATTATAGTTTCATTTCAGTCTTTATAGTCTGTGTGTTCAAATAAACGAACAGATCATTCATTATAGGGAGAATCAATAGCATTTTTATTTACCACTCAGATGCACTCACACAGAGTGTGACAGAAATTGCAACATTTGCAAGTATAGTAGGCTAGGGCGTAGCCCAACACATTCAACAATGAACAAAACATTCCACAATAGGCTACAAAGAAAACAATCATTGTAAACGTATACACTTAAGTCTAGTCAGTGTACAATAGTGCAAACTGTTAAGCAAGTAGCCTATATTCATTTAAGCTCACTCAACATTTAACAAGTCAAGTTTTCAACAATTTCAAGTCAACAAACAAAGTGCTTTTTATCTTTCATACATTTATATATAAATGACAAATCTGCGACTATCCTGACTTCCTGAGGCTTGGTACTTATACCAAAGTTAAGGCAACATTAAGTTCTGTGCAAACTTTAATTGTAACACTAACAAGTAACAACATATTTATTTTTATATATAAATGACAAATCTACGAGTAGCCTAACAGCTCTATGCTGAGGCTCGCTTATACCAAAGCCAGTACGGCAACTTTAAGTTCAGTGCAAACTTTGTAACAAGTAAAGTAGTATTAACCAACACATTTATAACAACAAAAGGTGACGTTTAGTGCAAGTAGTTGCAGCAGCACATTTTTCACATTAAAATAATAAAACCGAAAGTAAAAGTCTCCCTATATAAAACAAATGAAAAACAGTCGCTATTCTTCTTAGGCATTAGAAATAGCGGGAGCCTCTCAGCCTACAATGTGCTTACTAGTTACTATTCTGTCAGAGTAAGGTTTTTGGCCAAAAACACGAGCATATCCACTTTCTCCGGCTTCAGGAGATTTCGTGTGGGGATCACGATATTGCCCGCAGTGCTAAAGACTCGTTCGGAGGCGGTACTCATTGCACAGACACAGAGATATTTTTAAGTGGTGCAACCACTTCTACATCCAGCAATGTCCGTATCATGTCCGTATCATGTCCGTATCCGTCATGAGCACGAGTGGTGTGCGCATGCGTGAAATTTGGAACGAGAGAAGTATGTGACATGGCTGCCACCTGCTGGACGCAAACGATACAGAGAAGAAATTGGAACGATACAGAGAAGAAATTGGAATGATACAAATTGGAACGATACAGAGAACCAATAGACGGGAGTTGCACCACTTGGTTCACACTGGTGTGATTTTTTTGCAACGTGTGACAGTAATGGTAAGCGGGTTGCATTGCTTTTCCACCACATAAGGGGGTCTTCGTCTCCGCATAGGACGGGTTCTCTCAAATAGCTAGCCATCTCCCGTTCTGCACTTTGCTCTGGGGTAGTCGCAGCAGCAACTCCCTGCAGACCGACATGTTGTTGGAGCAGAATGCCCAGCGACATTTCTTTCTTTTTGGGGGGAATGGGGGTCAGCAGCACCAACCTCGTCCTCGATTTCAGCATCTTCCTCAACTCTAACTGTAACTGGTGGACGCTGCTGTTCCCTACCAGCCAATTTGACCATCTCCTCCTGTAGCTCAGCTTTCACTTCATCAAATTCACCCACCCCACCCCCAGCGATCTTAATCTGATCCCTGTAGCGAGGGTCAAGAATGGTGCACTTGCGCAGCAGATTCTGAGCCTCGTCTGACTTGTAATAGCTATTTAGCCTCTCAACAACTCCCAACTTGATTTCCTTCGTTAGTGTGACATCACCTGTTTTCACAGCTAGCACATCATCTCGGCACAAATTTAACAGGGGTAGGATACAGGAGCTCGTGACATATTTTTCTGCAGACAAGATATCAGTGAACTCCGCAACAGGTTTTAGCCCCTGGTTTATAGCCGTCAGGACATCCATGTCTTGCCAAGTGAATGACACCTTCGCCGCCCTGTCCTCCGACTGTACTGCTCGAATAGCTGGCGCCTGCTCCAGGATACGGTCAATCATCTTTTGTCGGGAACCCCAGCGGGTGATACACGAAAATAACAAAAGTGAAAGGCATACGTTTGCTGGCCTACGCTACTTATTAATGAACCATTAAATAAGAAAAATACGAGAATTGGGCTATAATGGCTTATTGGGCGGCTGGGCCTATACTATATTATTTAGTAGAGCTATCTTACCGTGATGAGACGGTGATCTGGTAGGTCCATCTCCTGTTGTTTCCTGTGTAGGGCCTGCTGTCTGCGCCAGCTGTGAGAGAATGCAGTAGTGATTGAATGACAAACTGCAAGCGCGCGGTCCACACTCCTTTTCTGTTGTGCCACTGAGTTGGTGACAGCCAAGTTTAAGTTGTGTCCGAAACAGTTCAACCACTGCCATTCAAGTTTCTTAATGGCCTTTTTAATGTTGCTGGCATTGTCCGTTGTTATTGCCACAAGGTTTCCTTCCTCTAAGCCCCAGTTTGCAAGTGCTCCTTTCAGTGCTTCTGCGAGATTGTCAGCGGTGTGTTGTTCGGGGAAAAAGTTAGTTTGAAGGCACTTTGATTCTAGCTTCCACTCCGGGGTGATGGCATGGAATGTCAGCGACATATATGGTGCCGTGTTACGGGCTGACCACATGTCAGTCGTCAGTGAAAAGAACTCTGATCCCGACACGAGCTTCTGCAGGTCCTCTCTCTCTTTATTGTATAGGGCAGGTACAGCCGTCTTTGAGAAATACTTTCTATCAGGCAACTCGTAACGTGGATCCAGTTTGCCCACCATGTTTCGGAACTCTTTTTTGTCTACTGTGTTGAAAGACACCATTCCCTTCGCCAAGTAGTTGGTTACAGCTGCGGTGCATGTCTTCCACCTTCTACTGTCTCGGCTGTATGGCGTGTGTTTGGCAAAAGCAGCTGAGATTCCCGTCTGTCCATCAGCTGCAGTCGGTGTTTTGCCCGTGATATTCAGCCTCTTGTAGGCCAGTTGGTGTTTACTTTTTAGATGGGCTTTTAAGTTGGACGTGTTGCCGTCGGTAGCCTTAACTCTATTCAAGCAGACCTTGCATACTGACCTGTCCAGGTCATCTGGGTCTCCATCCGTGTTGGGCACAAAGCCAAACTGTTGCCAAACTGGGGCTGTTGCGTTTCGTTTAGAGACCAGGTCTCCGGCTGCTATTCCTGTCGCCATTTTATTGCATTCATTTCAGTGTATTCTCTTCGCGCGCGTTCTCTTCACATATGCGGTTTCTGCAGCGTCATAGAGGCGCTCCCGTAAACAGTAATCACGTGATTGACACGTTCACATGACGCAACGTACATGTCATGTGACATGCGGTTTCTCGGTTTTGACGGAAAAAACCTTAATGAAATCATTAAACCGTATTAAACCGCGAAACCGAAATATCGCACAACCTTAGTTAGGGCTAGTTATAATGGAGTGAGTCAGAAACAGTGGGTTAGTGTGAGGTTAGGGCTAGTTATAATGGAGTGAGTCAGAAACCGTGGGTTAGCTAGGGAGGGTGCATACAGTTCTATCTTTTGTTTTTTATGAATACACATTTCTTCATTCTTCATTTTAATTGTACATACGTTTCTTAGTCTTGATTGATTTTATTTCACACTTGCTTTTGCAATCTTGTTTCCCCTACCAATAGAAGCCTCTTTTAAATTGAAATTTAATACAGACGGACAGACGGACAGACGGACAGACCGACAGACCGACAGGCGGACAGGCCGACAGACAGACAGAGGAGTCTGGTGGTCTGACGGTGGTCACGTTTGTTCAGCCCTTCAATCCAAATACATCATTCTCACAGAGTACTCAAGCATTTTCTTTAATCCATGAATTCTAAATAAGCTGCTTCCCATTAAGTGCCCGCAGATGAAATATTCATAGCTGCTAGCTAATTAGCGTGTTAACAGTGTACCGCAGCTACATCGATGCTGAAGCGACGCTGCGCGCTGCCTGGTCATCACATGGGGATAACTTTTTTACCTGTCGCTGCGAGTGCAGAACAGAGCAGCCCGGGGATCGGCCAATGGTGATCCGGCATTACAATCAAACGCTGCAAATCTCCACCGCTACTTTCTTTTCTTTTCTCCTCCGGATCAACAGCTCCAATAAATTTTCATTACACCTGTGTGAAGCGCTTCAAATAGAGCCACAGAAGCAGAAACTAATTACTTTCTAATTTATTGACTAATGGCCGCGGCCCTGGGAGACAGCTGCAATTGTTCTAACAGTCCTCCTGCTCCGACTGCACTCAGGCCCACTTTAGATTCATAACCAAAATAATTTATCATTACAAGCACATTAAATTGAACCGTATAGACCATAACGGTGGTAATTTATATCATTTTGTGTTAGGGAGGATGTCCCATCTTGAAAGGGTGCAGTCATTTTGGGGATCACGTTTTGGTCTCTGTGGTTTGTTCACTTTGTGGATTGGAGACTAAAGAGCTCTTTGGTGAGAGAACAAAGAGAATGTGGAAGTTACACATCATGAGCGTTTCCACCAACCAGTAACCGTTTACATCTGAGTCTGTCCAGTACACACAATGTAGTTTATCTTATGTTTATGTTTATTCAACTTTCAGCAGGATCACAGGTTTCAAAAGACAGGTGCCATTAAAAACACTGAATTATTTTGCCGATCACAAATATAAAATAGTAGTGAATGAAGACTATAAAGGAATTTAATGCTCCAGAGCTCACAGTGACCTTGACTTTTGACTTTTGACCACCTAATCATCTAATCAGTTCACCCTTGTGCAAATTCCCTCAAGGTGATCATCTACCGTCCATCCATTCATCATTTCGAACGAACAAACGAACAGACGGACGGATGGACGGACGGACAGACGGAGGGAAAGACGGATGGACCAATAGACGGATGGATGGACAACACAGAAACATAATGCCTCCAGCCACAGCTGTTGCCAACAGTGGCATAAAAAGAAACAAAGGCAAAACATTTGTGTGCGCTCACTTTTTACGACTGTATAGTTCAGCTTTAAATATAGACAACGAATCAATCGGTGACCAGACAATTGTGCGGACGACGCTGGGCCTCAGATAATGAACATCATAAACCGGTCAGGGCGTTTGCTATACCACGGCTTACACAGCACGATGTGGACTATGGCTAAAGTCCAAATAATGACAAGGACATTAAGGCTACGTGGCTCTACTGGTGCGCTTGCATTTCCTGGCAGGATTTAGGTCCTGTCAGTCCATAGCGTCTGAGGCGCATTCTATTTACTACTAACATAACGGCTTTTGAGCTATCACCTTCGATCCCACAATGCATCTCTTTATTAATGGCAACGGCTCCGTCCAGGTTGACAATGCTGCCATCAACGAGGCGCGAATGGTCACCCTGTGCTTTGAACAGCCTGACAGTGATATCAGCCATGTGTCAAGGCCTCCTTAATAACCAAATAGGATCCCATCTGGGCATTTATGGAATAGTGTGAAAACAAAGAAAGGCGTCATAAAAACGGAAGGCTTTTATCAAAAATATGTTAGCAGCCTCGTCCGCTTGGAGGTGAATATGACTTAGTGGTACCTTTGACACAAAAGCACACAACCCTGTTACAAAGAATAGATATTCCTGGTTAAACAAAACACAGAAAAGTACAGATATTTGAAAAATGTACATTAGGCTTACTCAAGTAAATGTATGTCATTGTCGGCCAATGTCACAGAGAGAGAGAGAGCTCTTCATGGATGAATGTCCTTTCATTTGAAAATGTCCTGTAACACATGAGATCTCACCGACAAACGGTTCTGGGGGACTTTTGCCATCATTTCAGCGACAAGGCTGTCAGATTCTTGGGATGCATTCCAACCCCCCACAGAAACAATGGCTGATCTGTCCAGAGTTGATAGCACAGCATTGTGTTGTGTTAGCAGGAGATTAGCTGATGTATTGCGGTTGCCCTTCGGGAGGGTCTGAACTGTAGCAGACCCTCCGTTCACAACCCCCTTTACAAGCACGTACGCGCGCATGCACGGACGACACACACACACACACACACACACACACACAATAGATGGTTTCGCAAACAACTTTGGACGTTGCATTGACTAAAAAAATCATTCCATATCTCTTTACCCTAACCTTACCCTTACCTGGCTTAACACCAAACTAATAACTAACCCAGATCTTACACACTCCCAAACTGTTACAACAAGAGATGCACCACGCCGCCAGAGAAACTAAAACATAATTGCCCAGACTCTTCTTCAACAAAGATGATGAAAGCAAATATTATATGTACTGTGCTTATACAGTACATAAACACATGTGTAAGGTACAGAGCACTGAAGTCCTTAACCCAGAAACCAAACAGTTACAACGGGAGATGAATGTTTACCACACCGCCATCAATACATGCCATTATGTATTCACAGCTTTGGCCAGAATATTGTACATGCATGGCTTTATTAAAATTCTGTTCAAAGTTATTAAAATGTTACCGAAATGCGCTGTTAATAATTCATGGACATTTGAATTGAATCTTTAATCCATGCAGGCAAGATTTTTCATGTAGACCTTTCAATGAATCTGCACTTTAAAATTACCACAAGTAAGTTGACTTTCATTCCATACTGAAATTGACAGAATTGAACGTCGCCCAAGTTAAAGAAACAGCATGCTTTATAAAATGGATGGCAGTAATGTCAAGAAGCCTACTGTATACTGTGAGTCGTACCAGACCTCTGGGCCTGTATCCCTTATGAAAACATAATGAAAGTGTAACCACATCAAACTGCAGTCAAATCAAATTGGGGACATCAATTTTGACCCCAATTAGACACGTGTACCCAATAAACTGGTTTGATGGCCACAATTTCCCCAACAAGAAGAGGACCACAATGGAAAAAGCCTTCTGGCGTGGTTGTTAAATTCATTCATTAATGTATTCAACTATTCATTCATTCATTCATTCTTTCATTTTATAATTCATTCATATAATAGCCTATAACAGTAATACCGTACGTGCATGCACGCACGCAAAGACATAACAAAAAGTACACAGTATTTCCACCTTGAGAAACACACTGGCACATAACACATGCTTGCAAAATCACACATGCACACTCTATAACTGTAGGTGCAGCCTGTAACACTAGAGGGCGCCCTCCCAGGTCAACCACCTCCCACACATCATGGCCAGCACCATGGGATGGGGAGTCAACGCTTCTCTCTCTCTCTCTCTCACGCACACGCACAGCGAGCGAACAGCACACACGCGCACACACACACACACACACACACACACACACACCTCAAGCAGAGGTTAAGTGTCCATAGCAACAAAATAAAAGTGTTGAGGCTAATAAACATGAGAGCTCAGGTTTCTAATACAGCATGGCACACAGCCAACACGCTTTTTTAATCATCAGCAACATGTGTACACCAACACACACATTCTCTCTCTCTCTCTCTCTCTCTCTCTCTCTCTCTCTCACACGCACACTCACACGCACACTCTCTCTCTGTACTACTGTATACTGTCTTTATGATCCTGTCTCTCGCTGTCTTTCTCTCTCCCTCCTGGCACACATACAGACGCATCTCTAAAACCTTCTCTCTGACCCTCCACCGTCTGTAAGCAATTAGCGATTGTGTTTAGATCAATAAAATAGCCATAATAAAAACAGCAATGTGGCTTACAGTGTAGGCCTGCACATGAAGATCAGAACAAGTAAATATGAACAATACAATATTACATAAAATGATCAAATGTAGAATAACTATAAAGAAATATATATTTGAGCTAGTTGATTATATTACTGTGATATTGTTACTCAGCATCTATCTATTTGTAGAAGAAAGAATAGCTAATACGTTTGCCAATTTTCACATTGGTGTGCAGTGTGACAAAGTGTATAGGACTTAAGTGGTTAAGGACCCTTTGCAATTATAGTATTTAACCTTGGAAATATTCCCTGAGTGAAGAATGTTCATCTAACTGTTTCCGTGTGGAATGCAGTGACATGTCCGCGGCTCTGCGGACAGATATTATGTCTCTCGGTGCCTTCCTGTTTCTCTCCGTCGTCATTGAGCCTGCATTTGTTTAGGCTCTATCCCTGCTTTCCATCACTGACAGAGTGGAGATACTCCGCCAATATTATATTCTCTGTATACAGCCAGAAGGCAATTAAGTTTCTTTGGAGTTTTGAGACTATCCCAATATTCCAAAACTGTTTGTGATTTGATGAATGTTTTGGTTTGCTCTGATTCAGTTTTGGTAAGCGGGGGCTGTTCTGAACCGGTGTGTTATTATTGGAAGGTCCATTATATGGAGAGTTTCAGCACCAGATGACATCGGGCTGTTTGATGGATTTAGCTCTTGGGACAGCGGTGCTTGAAATTCCAATGACTTTTCAGGTTGATTTGAAGTGATGGTAAAATCTGAGTGGTCATTTTTGGACAATAGATAGCCTGCCTAATTCTGCCCTGGAGGCTTTGGTTGCTGTGTTTTTGTGAATATTTATTCTACAGCATTCTGTGTAGAATTCCACTGGGGTTTTTTGGCCCGTTTACCTGGATCTACTGTAAATGGCTTGCTGGGCCCCAGAGCTCACTGCCGTAGAATATGATTGGCAGGAATACACTTTCAAATGTCTTCAGCCAAATTTGAACAGGGAATAATATTTTAAATTGGGTTTTTATTTTTTTCTAACCGAGTGGAAAGCTCTGAGGCTTTGTCATTTAGTGCATTTTCTGTGAGACCAAAGTTAGGCACAGATGTTTAATACCAGCTAAGGTGTACTGTTGGACAGTCATGTATAGTGTGATTGTTAAATTTCCAAAGAAAAGGAGCAAATCTGTATTTCTTGTCTTTACTATTTAGAATATGATGATTTTTACTTTTCTTGAGATTTATGTTGAGAGCCCAGTTGTATCCATATGTGGCAGCAGATTTTATAGCTCTGCTTCTGTGGGAGAGTATAGAACAAGGTCATCGGCATACAGGAGTCATTTTACTTCTGTATCGCCCAGGGAAGGTCCAGGGGCTGCAGTTTGGTCCCAGCAGGGCTGCTAATTCATTAATATAGATGATAAAAAGTGTGGGACTTTAGCAAACTATAGCAAACTCACACCCCCCTCCTTGTTCAAAGTAATGCTTGATATAATTATCGTACACATTACTTCGTACAACACTTTCAATGATTTTAGAGATTTTAAAACATCTCTCCCCTATTTTTAAGGTGAGCGTTTTGATTCACTAATGTATTCACTAGTGTTTTTGTAAAAAGGTAAAGCAAACTTGGGACTTAATACAAAACTGTAGGCTATACTGTAAAAGGGAACAGAATATGGTCCATAAACTGTTGCTTATAGATATCCCTCTATCATTTTCTGGGACAAATGTGTTTAACCCAGTTTTTAACCCTTTATGACATGACATAATGTGGTGAAATAGTTTTATAATGGGTTTCAAGTCCATCGTTAATTCTTTGTTTTGTGGTTTATTCAAGCTCTTTATTTCACCCAAAACATTTGATTGATTGATTACTAAAATAATGAGAGTAGTATTGTCTGTTATTGTCTGAAGGTTTGTCAATCTGCTCTCAGTGTCACAGTATTGATCTAATATTACAGTATGTGTAAGTATTGTTTTCCTTTATGTTTGCTGTCTTCCACAAACTATTTTTATTTTTATGGCTTCCAATTTGAATTAGTTTATTATTAATTTGATTCTGTTTTAGCATACTCATATTTGCATTTTCTGCACGGCTAGGTTATTATCTGGTGTATTGCTGTGATTACTTGATACAATACTACTTTGCATTATTTGTTGCATGGTTCTTTTTAAATACAGTCATCTTTGTAGGACAGTAATTGCATTGAGATTGCATTGAGACATACATAAAATAATCAATTGACAATACATCATTAAACTTTCCAATGTAGGCCTACCTTAGAAATGTTGTACTGTACACTTAACAGTGATTATGTTTACTTTCGGGTTATGATTATATACCTCCTGAGTCTCTATACCATCTTTTACATATTCATGTAAAGAGACCAATGTTTATAAAGCCTTAAGGACACTTGCTATAGGGTTCACTATCTCAATGTCTCAAGCAAGATGATTACATTTTGAGTGTTGATGTTCTCAATAACCGTTGGTTGTTACAAATTAAGCATTGTGCTACTTTATGCAAGACTAACACAAGAACCTCTGAGGACTATCGCCTTACTTAGAGGCTCAGGGTTCTCCTCTAAGGACTATGGCCATACTTAGAGGCTCAGGGTTCTCCTCTAAGGACTATGGCCATACTTAGAGGCTCAGGGTTGTCCTCTAAGGACTATGGCCGTACTTAGAGGCTCAGGGTTCTCCTCTAAGGACTATGGCCGTACTTAGAGGCTCAGGGTTCTCCTCTAAGGACTATGGCCGTACTTAGAGGCTCAGGGTTCTCCTGCAGTAGTTTTTTCTTCCCGTTTCACTTATGTCTACTAGGTGTTGTGGCCAAGTTCCTGAAACTGTTTATTTTTTTTTATTTTTTTTAAGATACATCGTGGTTAAGGTTTTCCTATCCTGCTTATGTATTTTCTTCGTTTAAGCTGCCGTTGCTCTTGTAAGAATCTCTCCCTCTCTCTCTCTCTCTCTCTGGCTGTAGGCCTATCTGAAATCACTCACTATAGCATTTTGTAGAGCTGTCCAAATGTATAGTGAGAATGAGTAGTGAGAATCAGGCCTGGACTTACATAATGTTAGAGGCAAGGCCACTTGGCCTATGGTGATAACAATTTGAGGGCACAAAAGCCAAATACCAGGACAGCAAGGGCTTATTGTCGGTATCAGCCAAGGACGATAAACAATGGCTCCACGGGAAGAAAAGGGAAAAAAAGTATTTAACTTAGTTATAGTCTGATATATATATATATATATATATATATATAGATGTTTTGTTGTAATTTTGACAACAAAATGTATTTAACAGATTGTCTTTATTTTGACTGCATGCTTGCCGTAATGACTTCATTAGATTATCTTTTTTTGTATTTCTTAATTATTTGTAATTGTATTATTAATATTGGATTAAGATTAACTTTATTGATGATTGATGTGGGTAATAAACGTTAATGTTATCGTCAACTGTCATCCATCAAGATTTGATTCAGTTTTAATAATCTATCACACACTATCTCACTCTCTCTCTATCTCTCTCTCTCTCAGACACACGCACGCACGGCCACACGTGTACATACGGCCACACGGACGCCTGTGCGCACGCACACGCACGCATTTTGTCCATTCACTCTGTCAAAGGTTATAGTAAAGCCTGTAGCATACTCCCATCAAGGAAAATGTTTCGACTTTGACAGATCAATAAGAACAAAATGACGTCATTGCGGAGGAAACAAACACATGCAGTGCCTTGTCCGTCGTTTTGGCAGTTCTTTTGCACGTTGAAGATTTTCTAACTAGCTGAATATCACCGCAGAGACACACCCAATAGAACACCAAAATTTGTTGTAATTTACATATCCTACCTGGGTTTCTTTTTGGAAATAGCTGATCTACAAGCTCACAAAGCTTATGTAAAGAAAAAACTATATATATATATATATATATACTGGTACTTATATTTGGAATATTTCAGAAACATTTTTAACTCACATTTTGACACAAATCTTCAATTACATATTAATTTGGGTGTCCCTGAGTTTGAGAAGCACTGGTTTAAACATTAGGGAGGAAGCCCAATTCAGCAACTATACACTTTCAAAACAAGCCCCCCAAAAAGCAACCCACAACTACCAATATTTACAAGGAACTTTACAGAAAAACAAGCCCAACGTCGCTTATAATAAGAGGACATGGCACCACTGCTGGATAGACAGTCAATGTGTGTTTGATTTATATTGTTTCATTTCCACAATCTGCCAGCAACGTGCCATCGACGGTTCTGTTGAAAGATTGTCTGAAGATGAGAGAGAGACAGAGACAGAGAGAGACCACTCGAATCAAAAACATTTTTGTATACCGTACACATTTACCACTATGTCACAACTGCAAGATCGAGTGACTAAAGCATACGACTGCTGGATAAAAAAATGACTGTGTTGATCTGGGAACAAAACCAGACACACATATCGAGTGGTTTACCCGTTTATGTGGGTTACTTGGTTTATTAAATAATTCAACCAGAACAGGTTGGTAAATCCAGAGATAATAGGAGTATATAAATAGATACGCATAACGTAGATCTGTAATAAGATCTCTTAGAACGGGAGATGAGTCTGTTTTTAATTTCAAGGGGCAATCTAAGAGTATGTTTTCTCCGTACTCCGTACGAATTGGTGTCACAGCGTGGAAACAGGGATAATGTCTGACATTTTGAAGCGCTACATCTACACACATTTACAATTTAGGCATTTAGCATATGATCTTATCCAACACGACACACATCCTGCATTCCCTATGCAAGCAGTAAACCTATAGTATCCAACGCGACACACATCCTACATCATAGGTCGCATTTACTATGAAAACCTGCATTTCCGTGTGTCACGCCTCGTGACATCACGCCTCCAATTATGGTCACGCCTCGTGACATCACGCCTCCATATATGGTCACGCCTCGTGACATCACATCTCCACCAACAAACACACCACAAGAAACACACAACACACTCTCAGACACAATACTCATTTGCATGTATGTCACATGCATGCAGATGCAGAGAGAGAGAGAGAGAGAGAGAGAGAGAGAGAGAGAGAGAGAGAGAGAGAGAGAGAGAGCAAAACAACAAAATGTGTCAGAGTATAAAATCTGTAAATGAGAGGTTTTTGGCAGAGCTGATATGGAGAAAATCAATTGCTGGGCCAAGTCTGGTGCCAAGGACTTGCAGAAGGGCACAGCTCTGTTGATCTGTTCATATCAATTTGCTCCCCACTGCAGACGGAGAGAGAGAAAGCCACAGTACGCAGCGCTGCATCTTTAAGGAATATCGCCCCGATAACTGCTCCATAAAACACCATCATTTTACAGCCAAACCATCTCAGTCTTGGAACGGAAGCCATTTTCAAGCAGCATAAAGTTTAACATGGCGCTACATCTGCCGAGCCACTAGGTTCCACGCTACACAGGAGCGGGCAATTTAATTAGGGGTTGTGAGGCTAGTGTTGCGTCACAGCTCACCCTATACCAAACCTCATCGCCCCCACCCCCCCACCCTACACACCTGGGACCCAACGTCATCATCTCCCCCACGCCCCCCCCAGAAACACCTGGGACCCGACGTCATCTCCCCCATCCCCCACACATGGGACCCAACGTCATCCCTGGAAACAAGCATTGTCAAGTGTCGTGATCACCCTACATGGTGACACAGTTCAGCTGTAAAAACCCATGTGCCAAAGAATAACTTTCAGACTGCAAATTACATCAAACTGTCACCCCACTGGTAAATGGTAAATGGTACATTTATATAGCTCCTTTATCCAAGGCGCTTTACATAGATTGTGCATTACTGACCCCAGCATGTCCGTATGACATTGATTACATATTACATACCGTATACATTACATATAGCAGCATGATGTCCATATGACATTACATATTACGTACCGTATACATTTCATATATATATATATATTGCTGACGGTCAGAAACCTAGCTTGTATCTCCAGGTTTTTTCGTAATGTAATGCCATATACTTCGTCATTCAAGAGCACAAGTAGTGAAAACTGCCGTTGTATTGCAACGCGCTGTGAGCTTGTAGATCTGCTATGTTCACAATTTCTGAAAACCTTCGTTCCATATTCTGAAAGATAAAGGTTTTGGACACCCGACAGCAACTGAAATGAATATTTAATACCGACGTCACTACATAATCGTGACCTATACTACACTGTTTCAGATCACTATGGTCCATGGCATACGAGTGGTCCATGGGAAAATGTTTCACATTGTTTAACATATTTACATTCTATATTTGTTAAATATGGCAAAAAGTCCATCAAATATGAGAAACGTTTTGAACTAATATGCGCATATAGTGCGAGAAAATAAGCTTGAAATGAAATATTTACCGTTAAGGGCTTGATATGCTGATATGCTTTGTTACGCACCAAAAATATAAATCTCCACTCTCACAACGTACTGAATAATTATGCTGCAGCGCATTGTTTAAGGTCTAGAGCTCAAAGAGAAGGTTGACAACCGCTGACCTAATATAACATCACTTATAACCGGATATTACATTTGAACACAAAATATGCGAATTATTATGAAGTATGGGATATTTAATAGAATCACCCTATCACGTCTACAGTATATGGAAAACAGGATTTCATCCACTTTAAATGTGCTTTTTCTACATGAGCACATATGTAAAATAAACTCACCCTCTTGGCTATGGCAATTTGACGAAAGTATAGCATAATAGCGTGGAAATAAAAGTCAAGATATTTAGATTAACCACACTGACAGTCATTAGGCAACCGAAAAGTGACTTTGGTTGAGTTAAGCTAACTTTTTTTTCTTTTCTGAACAATAACGGCTTCTGCACAACTCGTAAAGTAAACCTCTTTAAAGTTTCCCCATGTTTCTAATGAAGACTCCCTCCAGTGAGCATTTCAAACACCTGAGTGAGAAGCGACCCGATCACTAATGCACCCCTAATTCAGACGGTATAGATTACGGATTGTCAAGGGCACGGGGGTTTGATTTCTGCCTCGGCCATTTGAAAGCAGGCCCCACCACATAAATTTAATGGATCGATGGTGATGGAGGGCTGAAAATTGTGAGAGACCTTGCCACTTTGTGTAGCGAATTACCATACGCAACTGAGAACACTCTGCTCTCCAGACCCTTACTAAGAGCCAAATGATCTATGACCCGCCGCCCGCCGCTAAAAAGTGCAAGGTGTTCAGACTCGCCAAAACACAGCTCCATAAAAATCACACACACACACACACACACACACACACACAGAGAGATGACGGATCGGTTATTAGCCATGCCGTTTTAAAATGCAGGGACTGTGAAATATTCTGAAATGCCAGAAAGGAGAATAAATGTCAATTCCAGCTTTGTTTAGCCGAATCAATGATCCACTGGAGAGAGAGAGAGAGAGAGAGAGAGGGGACAACAACTTAAGTTCCATTATGGTGACCCTGAGGACCCAGTGGATTTACTAGTCCAACACAACACCAAGCCAAATGTGCAGTCCAGGACATTCCAACAATCAATTTGTTTGTCTTAATTACTTTGTTAATTAGTTCAGGCATTTGCTTGGGGGGAGGGGGAGGCGAGGGGGGTGAGGGGGGGGTGAAATCCTGTGTCAACAATTTTTTCCACTGTGGTAAAGATGCTGAACCAAGGGGTTAGGGAGTAATGGGGGCCGGGAGGGCATTGGCCGGGCTGAGTGCTTCTTAAATATCCTCATCCTCCGTTTCTAAACACAGCATTTCAGTGTGCCAGCCTGTGCCAGCCCAGCCCAGCGCGGCTGCACGGCCCGCGTTCCCCTTCTCTATTTGTTGCGGGGGCGTCGGCGGTAATGAGCTAACCTCCCGTGGCGCTCAACCCGCCATCGTGGGAGGAAGCGCACAACCCCCGCCACTTCCTGACGCGCTGACAGATAGACAGGAGCCTTGGGAAGCATATGGCCAAAGTGGCGGCGGTGGCTCCGTCGCCCTCCAAACTGTCACGGAGCAATAGATTCATGCATAATGAGTGTCCAGCCCGTCGTCCACGCGAGGACACATTAGTCATCAAGGTATACTTCTCATCTGCGACGGGAGGGAAGGGGGAGGGGGGGAACTCTCACCAAATATCATGTCAAATTATGTGGATCCCATACAGCCTGGTGACTCTGGAGGACAGAGGCCATGTTACTGTTACTGTGACTCTGGAGGACAGAGGCCATGTTACTGTTACTGTGACTCTGGAGGACAGAGGCCATGTTACTGTACAGTGTGGTGACTCTGTAGGACAGAGGCCATGTTATTGTTACTGTGACTCTGGAGGACAGAGGCCATGTTACTGTTACTGTGACTCTGGAGGACAGAGGCCATGTTACTGTTACTGTGACTCTGGAGGACAGAGGCCATGTTACTGTTACTGTGACTCTGGAGGACAGAGGCCATGTTACTGTTACTGTGACTCTGGAGGACAGAGGCCATGTTACTGTACAGTGTGGTGACTCTGTAGGACAGAGGCCATGTTATTGTTACTGTGACTCTGGAGGACAGAGGCCATGTTACTGTTACTGTGACTCTGGAGGACAGAGGCCATGTTACTGTTACTGTGACTCTGGAGGACAGAGGCCATGTTACTGTTACTGTGACTCTGGAGGACAGAGGCCATGTTACTGTTACTGTGACTCTGGAGGACAGAGGCCATGTTACTGTTACTGTGACTCTGGAGGACAGAGGCCATGTTACTGTACAGTGTGGTGACTCTGGAGGACAGAGGCCATGTTACTGTTACTGTGACTCTGGAGGACAGAGGCCATGTTACTGTTACTGTGACTCTGGAGGACAGAGGCCATGTTACTGTTACTGTGACTCTGGAGGACAGAGGCCATGTTACTGTTACTGTGACTCTGGAGGACAGAGGCCATGTTACTGTACAGTGTGGTGACTCTGTAGGACAGAGGCCATGTTACTGTACAGTGTGGTGACTCTGGAGGACAGAGGTCATGTTACTGTACAGTGTGGTGACTTTGGAGGACAGAGGCCATGTTACTGTACAGTGTGGTGACTCTGGAGGACAGAGGCCATGTTACTGTACAGTGTGGTGACTTTGGAGGACAGAGGCCATGTTACTGTACAGTGTGGTGACTCTGGAGGACAGAGGCCATGTTACTGTAATGAATACGGCTGCTGGCAGGTGGAAAGCTGCTATGGGCACACAGGAAGTACAGACACAGCTGGACAGGAAGTTACAGGTGGAATGTAATGAATACACTAGAGCTGGACGGGAAGTACAGTATAGCCTATACAGCTAGACAGGAAGTCAGATCACACAAAAGAAAAAGGATGACAGACAGATTTGCCAAAAGTTTGACCAAATGACACCATCCTTTGATGATGATGACTAATAATAATACTGCTACTACTAATAATAAGTAACAACTGTATTTGTATAGCACCTTATATAAAACATTAATCTCAATGTGCTTGATGTTAAAGAGATTAAAAACAGTAAACCTATCAAAGGGAAGCACAAGAATACCATTACATATAATGTCATAAAATGTTAATAAATGTTTCTATAGAAAGGCCAGTTAAATATAATATAGTCATATAGTCTCTTTAGGAACTGCTCCATAATTTGGAACATTAATGACATGAAGAACAATTAAAATGTGCTGGTTGACCTCACTTTCTTCTGAATGCATCATGACACATACAGTACAGAGTCTGACAGAGATGTGTGTGTGTGTGTGTGTGTGTGTGTGTGTGTGTGTGTGTGTGTGTGTGTGTGTGTGTGTGTGTGTGTGTGTGGCTGTGTGTGGCTGTGTGTGGCTGTGCGTGTGCGTGCGTGCTGTGGAGACACATTTCCTGTCAACTGTCAGTCTTTGTGCTATTTCCCGTGTGTCCAGGGGGCTGATGAGACATGAGTGCAGATAAAGTGCCCCTCAGCCCTTACTGAGAAACCCCTGCCACTCTCCTTGCCCTCTCTCTCTCTCTCTCTCTCTCTGTCTCTCTCTCCTTGCATGCCGTCCATGCCTCACCTCAGTCAACCCTATAACCCAGACGTCCACTACGGTATGCTGGCCGGCTGCAGGGCATGGAGGACTGCTGGGAAACAACTGATCCACACTCGTCTAGACAGACAGGAGTCAGTCTGTCTCTGTCTCTGTCTCCATTCACTAGCAGGCTCATAGTGGTTGCTTCACAGTCAATGTTGCATATACAATACAGTAGGCTATCCACGCTGTCGGGCAGAAACCTCTCATCTTCAGATTTGAACTTTTGTGTTGCCTTACTTGATACAGTGTCACGCAAAAGCGTCAAAAGGAGCAGATTTGCACGCTTGAAACGTGTCGTTTCACACCGCGTTTTGAGTTTGTAGATCTGGTACTTTTGCTATTTTAGAATATATTTTTTAACAGTTTTGGACATAATGAGGTTGCCATCCGACAGAGACTATATACATTTCTCTATGAGAGAGCCTGAAATTAGGCCTGGACGATGTGAGCAACGTGTCAGGCTTGTATTCCGACCCGAAGTACAGTTCTAGGAGCATCAGGTCTGGTGTAATAGGATAGAAGTCAAGGGACACACACACATTGGTACGGTCTCTGCACAGCTCAGCCCTGGTGGTGTTTCAAGGGCAGGTGTGTCGTACAGGGGGCCCACACCCATACAGGGGGCCCACGCCCAGGTCTGCTCTCCATTATTGAATCACAGGGATTCAATCACAGATCCTTAATTAGGCTCTGGATGAAGGCGTCGTGTGGCGTTGTGGTTTAGCCCCTGAGAGTGCACGTGATTGGATAGAAGTGTGAAAACATTCTAGTGCACATGCAGCCCCACATCTCTGAGTGGGGTGGGATGGAGTGATAGGAAGAGGGCGAGAGAGAGAGAGAGAGAGAGAGAGAGAGAGAGAGAGAGAGAGAGAGAGAGAGAGAGAGAGAGAGAGAGAGAGAGAGAGAGAGATTGAGGGGGGGGGGGGGGGGGTAGAGTGAAAGAGAGAAATCTGAGGGAGAGGGGGAAGTAGAGACAGAGACAGACAGTGGAGTCCCGGAGCGAGTCACACCTCCTCACCTTGGAAAAGCTCTTAAACGTTGCATGTGACAACAGGGAGCCAGCGGTAAGGAGTCACAGTCATGTGACAACAGGGAGCCAGCGGTAAGGAGTCACAGTCATGTGACAACAGGGAGCCAGCGGTAAGGAGTCACAGTCATGTGACAACAGGGAGCCAGCGGTAAGGAGTCACAGTCATGTGACAACAGGGTACAGCGGTAAGGAGTCACAGTCATGTGACAACAGGGTACAGCGGTAAGGAGTCACAGTAATGTGACAACAGGGTGCAGCGGTAAGGAGTCACAGTCATGTGACAACAGGGTACAGCGGTAAGGAGTCACAGTCATGTGACAACAGGGTACAGCGGTAAGGAGTCACAGTCATGTGACAACAGGGTACAGCGGTAAGGAGTCACAGTAATGTGACAACAGGGTGCAGCGGTAAGGAGTCACAGTCATGTGACAACAGGGTACAGCGGTAAGGAGTCACAGTCATGTGACAACAGGGTACAGCGGTAAGGAGTCACAGTAATGTGACAACTGGGTGCCAGCTGGGTGCCAGCGGTATACGCAGATATCAGCAATTAAACTTCATTAAAAAAATGTTTGTTCATGCCTACTCATAGTCCAGTGCATTCTGTCAACTTCTGGTGCAGGGCTTCGTAACTATTCGGCTCACCATAGCTGCTCGGAGCCGCCATTGGACTGGCCCTCATCCAATGGCT
Source organism: Protomyctophum parallelum (assembly GCF_964188405.1). Lineage (NCBI taxonomy): Eukaryota > Metazoa > Chordata > Actinopteri > Myctophiformes > Myctophidae > Protomyctophum > Protomyctophum parallelum. The sequence continues at coordinate 40,576,973 of NC_139705.1, forward strand.
CTGGCGGTACGTAGTCACATACGTGACAACAGGGAGCCAGCGCTAAGGAGTCACAGTCAGAGATGCAGTGAGATGATGTTTGTCCTCTGTGACTGTCACAGGCCACAAACCACACTAGAACCAGGTTACTACCATATGAATACATATATACTGTATATGTACGATTGAAAAAACAGTAATTGAAAAAGTCAAAACATTGAGTTCACGGGGCCCCCTGTCAAAAAAAAGATATGACGTCTCGGAGGTACCGGGACTCGGGGGGACGATGATTGATGATTCTGTGCCTATCGGTATATAACTCGGACGGCGCTGAGTCCGACTGAAGGTGACTTTGCAACGCTCAGCACGGCGACTCGTTCGCCTAAGCTCGCTCGGCGCTGCCTCTTGTGGCTCAAGTCACCTTCAGGCGGCGTGCCTCCGTTGGTGGATCCAAGTGCACCTTTTTCAGTCTGACTGGTTTTCCAGGGTTTTTTTTCATTTCAGTGATGTTTTCGTGTTATTATTGTTGTTGTTATTATTGTGGTTTATTGAAATGGATGTTTAATGCAGCTCTGAGGTACTGGGGGATTTGGGCATCAAAGATTCACAGGAGCTGGAAGTGCATGGTGATATGAATGTGAATGGTGAGTGCATGGTGACATGAATGTGAATGGTGAGTGCATGGTGATATGAATGTGAATGGTGAGTGCATGGTGACATGAATGTGAATGGTGAGTGCATGGTGATATGAATGTGAATGGTGAGTGCATGGTGATATGAATGTGAATGGTGAGTGCATGGTGATATGAATGTGAATGGTGAGTGCATGGTGACATGAATGTGAATGTGAACATATTTGTGCACGGTGGTGTGAATGTGCATGGTAACAGAGCATGATGCACGTGCATGTCACCGTCACGGTAACATGCGCAGCAACATGCACGTTGGCATACGTGCATGGTGAACGTGCATGGCGACATGGACGTGCACATAGTGACGGTAACATGCATGGTGACAGGAATGTCCTGTCACAATTTGTGACAGGAATGTGCATGTGACAGGAACGTGCATGTGACAGTAAAGTGCATGTGACAGGAATGTGCATGTGACAGTAAAGTGCATGTGACAGGAACGTGCATGTGACAGGAACACACACGAAACAACACACAGCTAGAGGTACAGAAACACACACACACACACACACACACACACACACACACACAGAGCAAAAAGGACTTCTTATTTTGCCCTCTTCTGTTGTTGTTTTTTGCACACGAGCGTGTTATGTTGTTTGGGATGTTTCTATTTTTGAGAACATGAGGATTGTGGCTCCTCCACCACCGTGACGCACGGCGAGCAACACACAAACAAAAAACAGCCCCCGAGCAGCGACCCACTCGCCACTAATCCTCTCCTGCCCTAATTGTGGGTGCCGTCACCCCAGAAACACATGCACGTCTTCGGGGAGAAAGGCAGAGAGAGAGAGAAACTGGGGGTGGACCACCCGGGCAGCGCCTCAGAGGGTGGGGGGATTGGACCACCCGGGCAGCGCCTCAGAATGACACAACAACAGTCAGTAGTACTGACTCCTTATTACTTTTACTTTTATTGTATCCCTCAGTCTCTCTATCTTCCTGTCATTCCCCTCTCTCTCTCTCTCTCTCTGTGTCTCTCTCTAGAGTGCCTACGGTGATTACGGATTGTGACGATGTGTATGTGTGTGTGTGCGTGCGTGTGGGCGAGCGTGTGTGTGTGCATGTAAAACTACGATCAATAGGTATAGAGCTGGCGAAGTCCGTCAGCATGGCAGGTACAGTAGCCCGCGCGCGTGTCAGCTTGACGTGCCACCAATCACGCCATATCTCACTGGAGACACATTAAAAAAAGGCTATTAAACGCTTCAGCAATTAATTCCTTTTAATCAAAAGAGCTATCAGTCAAGTGAGCAGCCCCCAGCCTCCCCCTCCCCCCTCCCACACATGCACACGCACACACGCACACACACACACCACTGTTCTGCCCTGCTACAGGCCCCTGGACGAGTGAGAGCGAAGCAGCACCAGTGTTCTCTGGCTTTACACTTTGTCAACATAGCTGGGACAGGTGGGATTACAGCTGAGCCAAGCCAAGCCAGGCCGAGCCAAGCCCAGTGCTGACCCACTATCTCTCTCTCTCTCTCTCTCGCTCTCCCTATACGCATATACTATACGGTATACGTATAGCCAACACCCTCTTACACACATACACTCTTTCGGAGCACGAAAACTAAGGCGTGACACACACACACACACACACACACACACACACACACACACACACACACACACACACACACACACACACACACACACACACACACACACACACACACACACACACACACACACACACACACACACACACACACACACACACACACACAGGAGGTGCTGGTGCTGCACATTTTGATTGGTGGCTGTCATGGTATCATTCTGTGGTGACATAAAAGGCAGTAAAGCAGCGCGTGGTGATGAAGTGGAGAGGTTCTTAAAGCCGCTCTCACACACTGGCACGTCTCCCTGCCTTTCTACCAATGTCATTCCGAGACACTGTCATCATCCCACTGTGAAACGAGCCCCCACGCACTGCACCGCTGGCACACGCACACGCACACGCGCACACACACACACACGCACATGTACACACACGAAAGAAGTGAGTCAGTGAGGGAAATATGGAAGGAAAGTAAGAGAAAGAGAGAGAGAGATGCTCCCCTCCCCTGGCAGGACTTATTTCATTATTCGGATGAAGGCGTGATTAGACAGTGGTCGGTAATTTACGAGACTCTTCATTGCCAATCCAACGCTCACATCACCTGTAAATAATTGAAACCCTTCATGTCCATTCCGACATAATCATATCGCTATTGCGCTAATGCATCCAGCGGTGCTCTCCTTAGGGTCAGGGGGAGGACTGCTTTAAATCTCGTCTCCACTCGTCTACGCCATAACTCTCACCCCCCCCCCCCCCCCCCCACACACACACACACACGCACGCACGCACACACACACACACAGGTTCCGCCCGCCGCTGTAAATGATGGCGGGAGCTAAACGAATGTGAGATTCCTCAATGACACACTGTGGTTGTGCCTGATTTATAAGAGGTGGGTGCATGGTTGAGGTACCCAAAAACTGTACCGTAAATGTATTGTTACTTAGGCCTACGGTATATAAATTAATGATGATAATAACTCGAGTAAAAGTACTCCTCCAAAAATGTACTCGTATACGTAGATACCCTCAGGAGCAGGCATGGAAAAGAATGCTGAAGGACTGACGACCAAAAGGTAATATATGCCCGTATTTCTTGGCCTTTTGGCATCTGCCAGTGCCACTTAAATTAAGGTGACTTTGATTGATTGACGTGTTGAAAGGCCTGTCGGCTCACTGCATGGCTTCAGGCAAACCCACAATGCAATACTTTGTTTTCAAGAGTCTTGTGTCGGTGCAAACGTCAGCAGCATTACAAAGTTATATAAAAATGCGTGTGGCAAAGAAGCCGGGGGGACGAAAAAAGAAGATGATATAAAAGTAACAAGCAGAATGTCGCCTGGCAATTTATTTTCTTCCCAAATATACTTGAGTATGTAGTATGATAATGTAAGTAATCTCAGGATTTGTACTTGGTCTGGTGCTGTGTCACATGCCGAAAATGGGCGATCTGTGGTGCTATACGCGTTATGAGCTTGTACTGTACATCAGTTATGTTCAGTGTGTCACAACGACACACATCTACATGCAGTAGCCTATAAATCACCCTTAAGGGCCGTGAGGAGGGGTGGTGGGGCTGTTATTTTGGATTGGAGTTTGTTAATTATCTTACGTGGTGACTTGGATTGGAGGCGATTCATCACGACGTGATCCATTAATCTCACCAGAGCTTCTATCAGTCAGGTTGCTAATGTGGAGGAGCTCGTGAAATTTGGACGATATTCCGTTCATGTTCCAATCATGCTGAACGCGCCTTTCGTCAAGTTCCTCATCAGAGGACCTTCTCGGGGCGGTGGAATGGAGGCCCAACGATCGAACGCCATGCGGCGCCCAGACCGTCAAAGGGAGGGGGATTGTCTTTCGCTCAAACGCTCTTTAATTAAAAGGCCACACACTAAAGCTCGAATTTGATAGCCACTTCCCTTTTTTTCATACTTCGTTAAAAGTTATGAATATTAATTTTCCAATTTGAGATGATTCTCACCTCTCATTCCCCCCGCACCGCTCTATCCTATGCACACGACAAAAAGGGCCTTGAATAATTTATCAATTGACTTTTATTTGAATTAATTAATTTGGCGATGCAAAATTAATACGCAGCTATCCTCCGTATTCCAACCGATGCCATAATGAAGCGGCTTAAGTGGAGAGGGCCTTGCCTGGGGTAAGGAGGAGGGTGTGCATCTCCACCATGAGGAGAAGTAATGAAGACTTCTTATCAGGATCAACAGGCTCCATGAATTCCTGACAGCAGAACAGCTCCTGACAGAATCACAGTCATACTGAGTTCACTTCACTGACGGCGCCAATGTTCTGTTCAGAGCAGATGACCGCATGCAGCGTTATAGGGACAATTCACAGCGCAAGAGAGACAGAGAGAGAGAAGCCCACGGATACATTCAAGGTGTGCGTGCGTGTGGAAATGTGCGTTTCTATGGTTATAATGTTTAGTTTTTAGGTTATTTTGCAGCTATATTATGGTTACATTTATATGAAAGTCGAGGAGAGGGTTGGGTTGCAGATGCTCTTATCATGAACCGTTGCCAGTAAACGGACACATACTGTATACATAGAGTATACTAGGATACCAGGTAAACATCAAACATCTAAATAATATTCTTAATAAGTGTGGTCAAGCAAACACTATTGTGTCTAATAAGTATAAACTGCTATTCTTCCTCCATCTCCACGCAATGAGGAGGGGTCACCAGGGTCATGGCTAACTGTTGGTGTTTAACACAACGACAGGCGCCACGAGGCGTACGCCTCGCCACCCATTTTACTTCCTGTATCTCAGCTGCAGGGACATACATGGCACATAATATTATGTACCTCTGTGTGTGTGTGTGTGTGTGTGTGTGTGTGTGTGTGTGTGTGTGTGTGTGTGTGTGTGTGTGTGTGTGTCTGTGTGTGTCTGTGTGTTGGTGTGCTTGCGTGCGTGCGTGCGCACTTATCCAGTGATTCGTGCAGATCTCCGGAATCCATCCAGGATGTGTTTTGTCTTTACATAAGACCAGTGCGTGTGTGCGTGTGCGTGTGCGTGTGTGTGTGTGCGTGTGTGTGTGTGTGCGCGTGTGTGTGTGTGTGCGTGTGTGTGTGTGTGTGTGTGCGTGTGTGTGCGTGTGTGTGTGTGTGTGTGTGTGTGCATGCAGGGGCTGTGTTCCGTGTCCCTGATCATGCCAGAGAGGGACTTGTGGGCTGGGCTACGGAAGAGAGTGACAGAGAGAGACAGAGCGCGTCCAATCAAAAAGCCCTTCCTTGACCGCACCCCTTCAGGACAGACCACTTTCCAGGTAGCAGCGGGAGACTGTGTGTGTGTGTGTGTGTGTGTGTGTGTGTGTGTGTATGGGGTAGAGGGGGGTGCCCCCCCCCCCCCCCTCCCACCCCACCCCCACAGGATCCGGGCTCCGTTGCCACCATATGCCTAGCGGACGCCCCCCCCCGCCGAGCACAGGGGCACGAACCAAGGTTTAAAATAGGGACTCACAGCGACGAGTATGTAAAGAACTACTCTATATAGAACTACTCTATATAGAACTACTCTGTATAGAACTATTCTGTATAGAACTATAATCTGTATAGAACTACTCTGTATAGAACTACTCTGTATAGAACTATAATCTGTATAGAACTACTCTGTATAGAACTACTCTGTATAGAACTACTCTGTATAGAACTATACTCTGTATAGAACTACTCTGTATAGAACTACTCTGTATAGAACTACTCTGTATAGAACTATACTCTGTATAGAACTACTCTGTATAGAACTACTCTGTATAGAACTACTCTGTATAGAACTATACTCTGTATAGAACTACTCTGTATAGAACTACTCTGTATAGAACTACTCTGTATAGAACTATACTCTGTATAGAACTACTCTGTATAGAACTATACTCTGTATAGAACTACTCTGTATAGAACTACTCTTGTATAGAACTACTCTGTATAGAACTATACTCTGTATAGAACTACTCTGTATAGAACTATAATCTGTATAGAACTACTCTATATAGAACTACTCTGTATAGAACTATTCTGTATAGAACTATAATCTGTATAGAACTACTCTGTATAGAACTACTCTGTATAGAACTACTCTGTATAGAACTACTCTGTATAGAACTATACTCTGTATAGAACTACTCTGTATAGAACTATTACTCTGTATAGAACTACTCTGTATAGAACTACTCTGTATAGAACTACTCTGTATAGAACTATACTCTGTATAGAACTACTCTGTATAGAACTACTCTGTATAGAACTATACTCTGTATAGAACTACTCTGTATAGAACTACTCTGTATAGAACTACTCTGTATAGAACTATACTCTGTATAGAACTACTCTATATAGAACTACTCTGTATAGAACTACTCTGTATAGAACTATACTCTGTATAGAACTATACTCTGTATAGAACTATACTCTGTATAGAACTACTCTGTATAGAACTACTCTGTATAGAACTACTCTGTATAGAACTATACTCTGTATAGAACTACTCTGTATAGAACTACTCTGTATAGAACTATACTCTGTATAGAACTACTCTATATATAACTACTCTGTATAGAACTACTCTGTATAGAACTATACTCTGTATAGAACTATACTCTGTATAGAACTATACTCTGTATAGAACTACTCTGTAGAGAAATACTCTGTATAGAACTACTCTGTATAGAACTACTCCGTACAAAAGTATGGGCATCACAAATGTACTTAAAGTACCAAAAGTAAAAAGTATAGTCATAATGCAGAATGTCATATTTCAAGTTTTCAAATGTATACAAATCTTTTGAAAATAGCAGATCTACAAGCTCTTGCATCGTGACGCATTGTGACTCTGAGCTTGTATAGGTTATTTTCAAATGGCCAAAATATATAGGGCTGAAGTGTAAAAATAATCAAAATCTACAAAGTAACTATAGTAACTACATTTTTCAAATAAATGTAATGGAGTAAAAGCATAATATTTGCCTCTGAGATGTAGTGGAGTAGAAGTAAAAGTACTGGCAATTGGACATACTCAAGTAATGTACAAATATCTCAAAATTGCACTTAAGTACAGTATTTAAGTAAGTGTAGCCTATACTTAGTTACTTTCTGCCAGAGAGAGAGAGAGAGAGAGAGAGAGAGAGAGAGAGGGAGAGGGAGAGGGAGAGGGAGAGAGAGAGAGGGAGAGAGAGGGAGAGAGAGAGGGAGAGAGAGAGAGAGGGAGAGAGGGAGAGAGAGAGAGAGATGAGAGAGAGAGAGAGAGAGGAGGGGTTGAATATTTAAGGGAGAAATTATAGGCGGATGAACAGATGTACTATAAGGGGAACCGTCTGCGAGCGTAAACTTAACTCCACAAAGAGTATACGAACCAAATGGACTTGTATAGTCGTAACCATTTTGTATACACTGTTTGGCGTTGAATTGAAACAGGATTGTACTTGAGGGCCTGCTGGGTACCTCGACTATACGACTAGCCACGTGATTCAGCTGTGAATAGTAAGTTATATGTGCGACGGAGAGAGAGAGAGAGAGAGAGAGAGAGAGCTTGCAGAGTGCTTGTTAAGTTGCAGTGCTGGTCGCGGGGTCGGCTGTCTCAGGTATATCGCAGTGGGGTGCATTGGAACTCTGCCCCCCCCCCCCCCCCCCACCACACACACACACAGCCTAACCCCCCCCTCCCCCTCCCAGTCTCCACTAGAACGACCCACCTTCACCAGCCTCGCTCGCTGCTCACCAGCACAGAAGCGCTAATTGAATTAAGTCTTTATTATCAGCCTTGCAGAGGCAGCACTTCTAACCCTCCCACCCCCATCTCGGGCCCCGGCTTTGGCTGACACTTTCTCCTTGAACACCTGCTTGACATCAACTTCCTCTGCTGTTTATTTATCCCCCCCGGTCCCCTGTGGGGCCGGCCGCTGGCTGCTCTCAGCCCTCTTGTTCTCTTCCTCCTCCTCGTCCATATTGGCTCCACTCGGCCATGTTTATTGTCGCGCCGCCGGGTCTTTCTTCTTTGCCTTTTCGAAGCTCTCTCTCTCTCTCTCTCTCTCTCTCTCTCTCCCCCTCTCTCCCTCTCGAGGTGTGGGGTTGATCACCTTCCTTTTGGCCACACCCCGATGGGGGGCGTGGTGATGGCCAGGTGATGTTCAGTTTTCTAATTAACAGTCTTCGGTGGGTGCTCTAATGGCTAAATGATGCTCCGTCCGCGAAAGAACACATAGGTGATCTAAAATAAGCTATCACACAATGCGCATCCTCAATGCGTTGTGTGAGCTCACAGATCGTCCTCAATGCGTTGTGTGAGATCACAGATCATCCTCAATGCGTTGTGTGAGATCACAGATCATCCTCAATGCGTTGTGTGAGCTCACAGATCATCCTCAATGCGTTGTGTGAGATCACAGATCATCCTCAATGCGTTGTGTGAGATCACAGATCGTCCTCAATGCGTTGTGTGAGATCAAAATGTCTGCACGCCACAACTAACGTATACGAGCGACAAAGCATGAACAGGCCTTTAAGGCTGGCTGGGGTCAATATAAAGCAGCTGGGATGGGAACTAACATCTATCTAGTACGGCTGTCTGTTCCCACTAGCGTCAGGGCCCATACACACATAGCACACACACACACACACACACACAAGAAGAGCACACAGCTCTTCCTCTGGGCTTGGCGGCGGGCATTACTTTAGAGGACAGACAAACAAGAGGGACTATTAGGTTGGCCAGCGAGTGGCAGCGTGAGGCCGTGCACTCTGCCTGCATGGAATCTATTGACCGATTGGCCGTCTCCCTCGTGCACAGGCCTCGTGCACAGGCCTCACTGAACTCTCTCTCTGCTGCTCTGTTTACCTATGCTCTCTCTCTCTCTCTCTCTTATGTTTATATAAACCCCTCTCCCCCACGCTCTACTCCTCCTCGCACATCCATCCTCTCTCGCTCCACCTCCTCACCCCATCCATCACGACAACCCCCCCCCACCCCCACCCCACATATCCATCTCATCCGTTCTCTCCTCTTATCGACGGCTTTCCATTTTCTAAACCGCCCTCGCTTTATCATCTCTCTCTCTCTCTGTCCAATGAGCGTTTTTCCTTTTGCTTTTATCAATTCTCTTCTCTATCTTTTACACACACACACACACACACACACACACACACACACACACACACACACACACACACACACACACACACACACACACACACACACACACGGACACGCACGCACGCACGCAGGCACGCACGCACTCACACACACACAGCTCTGGGGGCCCCTGGGCGTGCTGAGGCTGTCCTTGGTGCATGGGGCCCTTGGCTTGTCAGGATGGAAGCAGTGTGTGAGAACAGTATGTCCTCCGGAATGGAGCCGTCACTGTCGCAAGACAGAGAGAGAGAGAGAGAGAGAGAGAGAGAGAGAGAGAGAGAGAGGAAGGACATAAAGAGCACCGTGACAAATCACACAGTGGAAGATAATAAAGAAACTAGTTCACCTTACTGTACCAAACACTGTCCATTAGGTTGACATGTGGGCTCCACACAGAGTGCTCCACCAGGACATGTGTGTGTGTGTGTGTGTGTGTGTGTGTGTGTGTGTGTGTGTGTGTGTGTGTGTGTGTGTGTCTGCGCGTTTGCGTATGTGTGTGCGTGTGCATCTGTCATTATCTTTAATGTCGGGCAGAAACCTTCTTATCTCCATGTTCCAACTTTCTGCGTCTTCATGCTTGGATCTCCTATTTTTTGCCCGGGCCGCTGCTGCTTTTGGCCTGGCCCACGGCGGAGCGCTCCAGTCTGCACCTATAGGCCAGTACTCCAAACTGACGCCGTGCCGTGGGTTCGAGTCCGTCTGCCTTTGCCGCATGCCTTCCCCCCCCCCCCCCCCCCCCCCCATCTCTCTCCCCCTTTCCTGCATGTCAACTTAATGTACCCTATCAAATAAAAGGCAAAAAAGCCAAAAAGAATATCTTTAGAAAAGTTATGTTTTTTTGTACTTAGTTCCATCCGACAGAGGCTATTGTCTAATGTGTTCGATATGTCTCTCTCTCTCTCTCTCTCTGTCCTGTTGCACTCTCCTCTGAACCATTGCCAGACAAGGAGTGCCACAAAGCATTAGGCCCTATCAGACGCCCTCCTGAAGCATATCACCCATTCATGCATGGAGAAACACACACACACTGTTACACACACACACACACGCCTGTGCGCGCATTTGCGTATGCATGCGCCGTGCATGTTTGTCGCACCATTCGCGAGACCACGACAGGTGAGAGACTGGTGGTAATGGACACACAGCAGCTTCAAAACACACACACACACACACACACACAAACAAACTCTGTACACCCACAACCCAAACTTGCACGCGCACACGCTCGCACACACGCACACTCACACACACCACACACGCACACGCACACGCACACTTAAGGCTGCTATAAGCAATAGCATGTCAAAAATGTTGACCTTTTCTTTTTTTCTTCTTTTTGTATTCAGACAGCCAGCAATGAGTAAAACGCTCCCAATGAAATGTAGTCTCTCTCTGTGACACATCTAGTAGGGTCACTCTGTGACACATCTAGTATAGGGGCCACTCTGTGACACATCTAGTATAGGGGCCACTCTGTGACACATCTAGTATATAGGGGCCACTCTGTGACACATCTAGTATAGGGGCCACTCTGTGACACATCTAGTATATAGGGGCCACTCTGTGACACATCTAGTATATAGGGGCCACTCTGTGACACATCTAGTATAGGGGCCACTCTGTGACACATCTAGTATATAGGGGCCACTCTGTGACACATCTAGTATAGGGGCCACTCTGTGACACATCTAGTATATAGGGGCCACTCTGTGACACATCTAGTATATAGGGGCCACTCTGTGACACATCTAGTATATAGGGGCCACTCTGTGACACATCTAGTATATAGGGGCCACTCTGTGACACATCTAGTATAGGGGCCACTCTGTGACACATCTAGTATAGGGGCCACTCTGTGACACATCTAGTATATAGGGGCCACTCTGTGACACATCTAGTATAGGGGCCACTCTGTGACACATCTAGTATAGGGGCCACTCTGTGACACATCTAGTAGGGTCACTCTGTGACACATCTAGTATAGGGGCCACTCTGTGACACATCTAGTATAGGGGCCACTCTGTGACACATCTAGTATATAGGGGCCACTCTGTGACACATCTAGTATAGGGGCCACTCTGTGACACATCTAGTATAGGGGCCACTCTGTGACACATCTAGTATAGGGGCCACTCTGTGACACATCTAGTATAGGGGCCACTCTGTGACACATCTAGTATAGGGGCCACTCTGTGACACATCTAGTATAGGGGCCACTCTGTGACACATCTAGTATAGGGGCCACTCTGTGACACATCTAGTATAGGGGCCACTCTGTGACACATCTAGTATAGGGGCCACTCTGTGACACATCTAGTATAGGGGCCACTCTGTGACACATCTAGTATAGGGGCCACTCTGTGACACATCTAGTATAGGGGCCACTCTGTGACACATCTAGTATAGGGGCCACTCTGTGACACATCTCATATAGGGGCCACAATGCATTCAAAGATGTACCTTTACGTATGTACCTTAAGCTTTGTCATTGGTAAAAAACAAAAAAACGGTCAAAATGACTAACCAATCAGGAAGTAGACAGGCAAATCGACCAATGACAAAGCTTCTAGGAAACTCTTTGAATGCAGATTGCGGCCCTAGATGTGTCACAGAGACTTTTGGGAGCGTTTTACCCATTGCTGTCTGTCTGAATACCCCCCCCCCCAAAAAAAGGTCAATGTTGACATACTATTGCTTATAACAGCTTTAACATATTTATTTGCGCTCACATTTACCAAGACATTCTTGACCACAAACAATATAGTAACAATATAGTAGACAAACTAGGAAAACTCAGTGCTTCAGGATATCACAGGTATACAGTATAGGAAGTATCGCCTCCTCCATATATGGAGACTTTGCCAATTATCGCAGACACTGAACAGAATTCTGCCAATGCCTTAGCTCTCGGCTTGGGCATTCCTGCAATCTCTCACAACTGATTTATGGACATTGCCAAGGCTTCCAAATACTGAATTAACACAAGTAGTTTACATTTGTAACCAAGCTGTATATAGCATCCTTAAGACGCTGGTACTTAAAGGAGCATTCAGTGATTTGGGTGATTTGATAAACGTCCTGGTTCGTCCTGGTAACAAGATGTGCACATGCACGCACTACAGTGGGGGGGGACGCGACAGGCCAACAGCACACACACTAAGGCCCGCCCCTGCTAGCTCCATGATTGGCGGAAGGCCCCTCTCTATTCTGATTGGATGAAGGCTGGGCCACCTATAGCCAAAAACGAAACCTATGGTTTTTTGACCCCCAGGGGTTAACTGGGGACAGGGAGGAACTCCTTATATGGTCAGCAGACTCACAGAGGATTATGACAACAAAACAAAAAAAGAGCTGATATTTTAATTAAGTGAAATCACTGAATATACCTGTAAAGGGGAATACCACTCAAAAAAAGTGTAGCCTAGAACTGTGTAGCCTAGAACTGGAGGTCTAGAACCTGTGGTCATGTGATCAGTGACATCACAAAGATGTACAAACATGGGGTCAGTGACATCACAAAGTTGTACAAACCTGGGGTCAGTGACATCACAACGATGTACAAACCTGGGGTCAGTGACATCACAAAGATGTACAAACCTGGGGTCAGTGACATCACAACGATGTACAAACCTGGGGTCAGTGACATCACACAGATGTGCAAACCTGGGGTCAGTGACATCACAAAGATGTCACTGATCACATGACCCCAGGTTCTAGACCTCCAGTTCTATGCTAAACAGAAGGCGGGGACTTTTTAATAGTTCCACACAACAACGCTATATAGGTATATTAATGACATAGTTCAATGTTGAAAATGAGTGGTATTCCCCTTTAAGCACTGTGGTATAAGGAATGCCTCTTCCAGAATGGTCACTTCTCTAACTGTCCTCATCATCAACAACAACATGGTGTATTAGCTGTTACATCTGAAAATACATAATTTTCATTATTGTGCATGAACATGGCAGTTGAAACACTTGAGTGTGTGTGTGTGTGAGATACTGCTTAATACATTTTGGCAGATGATGAAACATGAACTTGTGTCCTTCATTCTATTGTGCCTAGCAATTGCAGCCATTAAGAATAGTTTCAGGAACTGGAGTGTGATCATGGTGCACACTCTACTACAGTAAATCAGCCTGAGGTGTCATGGCCCTTTAAGCAACTTTCTGACTCTAGTTCAGAGCTTGTATCTCCCACAGCCAGGCTATCTTTAGTATCTTCTTTTTCTTTTAGGGTGTTTTATATCAATGTTAACGTTTTTGCAGTAAACTATTTGTACACAATAATCCATTTCATTATTATGGGAGACCTTAGAGATGAGGAAAAACATTGTTCTGTTTTGTTCTTCCTCCGGTAGAGTAAAAAAAACAAACAAAAAAAGCCCTATTTGACAGTTAGTCACTAGGCTAACTCCCTCTGTCCCCTACCGTTCCAACAACATTCTTTATAAGCGCCTGTGAGTAAGCATCTTATACTCACACTCACACATAATGCTAAACACAAACGATCCATTTCCATTTCTTCCTCTGTCTCTCTCCCACGCACGCGCGCACACACACACACACACACACACACACACACACACACACACACACACACACACACACACACACACACACACACACACACACACACACACACACACACACACACACACACACACACACACACACACACACACACACAAAGGTGCTGTGCGCAATAGCAAACAAACAGTCATTAGTAGATTCCTGGCTCTCGGTTGTGCTGTGCTGTGTTGGTGGTGTGTCCGCGCCTCTCAGGGGGTGCGGCGTAGAGGGGTGTGTGTGCTGCTGTAGGTTTTAATAAAAGCATTGTCTTTGGAAGCTGTCTGAAGGGACTCGCTTTCATTTTGGAGCAGTGACTGCCTGCATGGCTGTGGGAGGAGAGAGGGTCTATTGCGCTGGGACGTGGGGGCGGGCGGCAGGGTTCAGTGTCACCGCCTGGTCCCAGGAGAGCTACTTATTGTTTGATTGTGTGTGTGTGTGTGTATGTGTGTGTGTGTGTGTGTGTGTGTGTGTGTGTGTGTGACTGTGTGTGCGCGCATTTGCCGTTTAATGCACAGTTTCCAGTGGTCCGTACATGGCATAATTACAGGTGGTCCATGAAAAAATATTATTATCATCATCATCATCATCATTATTATTATTATTATTATTATTATGTTTCATGAACATATTATACACCTAAAAGACTGAGAAGCACTAGTCTAAAAGTCTTGTAGAAGCAGAGGCGGAGGGAGAGCTGCTTCCGGGACCCACATAACAAGTGCATGTTGGCACACTCTGACAACACAGCTGATCATGGCTGGAACGATGGCTGTAGAGAGAGGCTCTCCCTGTGATAAGCTGCGTGACGTGTTGCTGTTAATAGACAGGCTTTCATGAAGCTGGAAGTGATGGCAGTGAGACAGTATAGTGATGCTCCACTGGCTGAAGAGTGGCCGCTTTGAAGGATATCGCTCGGCGATAACGAGATAATAACTTGTTTAAATGACACACGCAGGTGTCCTCTCCCCTCTCAGGACCGACTACTCAGCGCGGCCACTCTCTCTCTCTCTCTCCGCTCAATATTTCCTCTCGTCCTCGACATCCCAACAACACCTCCGAGAAGGAGAAGCCGCACCACGAGGAGCCATCTGTGTCATTATATGATGGACAAAGATCGACCGCATGGCCTACATGAAGTAAACATATTGTTTAGGGGGCCCCTGAACATGATGATGATGACGACGACGACGACGACGACGATAGTAATAATAATAATAATTATTATCATCATTATTATTATTATTACTTATTTTGACAATCACGTATCCACTTTAATATTGGCATACACACAACCATAACTGTCACGGTACGCTCCTCTGCCCTTGGACTTTGTTTTGGGACATTTACTTGTATTTGGGCGACTGTGGCTCATGAGGTAGAGCAGGTCGTCCAATGATCCCTGGGTCGGCGGTTCGAATCCCGGCTCCTCCTGTCCACATGTCGAAGTGTCCTTGGGCAAGACACTGAACCCTAAATTGCCTCCAATGAGTTGGTCGGTGTGAGCTTGCCACCATTGGTGTGTGAATGTGGGAAGTGAGGACGTTGGTGTCGACTGTTCGTCGCTTCACCTCCCAATGTATGAATGAATGAACCATTGTAAAGCGCTTTGAGCACTTGGAAAAGCGATATAAAAATGCAATTCATTATTTATTTGTGTTCTTATTTTGTAGTAGTGTTCTGTTATTTCCTGTCTGCCTTGTTTGCTGTCTCCTGCCTTGTCTCACCTCCCTGTATTAGTGTATAGTCACCTGTGTTCTGTTGCCTGTTAGCCTATCCCAGTGTTGATTGTGTGTTTCAGTTCACCTGTGTGTAGTGAGTCTTTGTCTATTTATATGCCCAGGTGTTTTCAGTTCCTTGTCAGTTCGTCGTCGTGAATGACGTGGTCAGTTTGTATAGTAGTATGAAGTGTATGTAGTGTAGTTAATTCATAGTTATTCCAAGTCCTAGTTATTTCATAGTTGTTCCAAGTTATTTCACAGTTATTTCACAGTTATTTCATGTGGCTGGTTTGTCCTACACCTCCAGAACCACATCGTGACACATAACAATGAAATGAAGGACGTTTGCCTGCTCACAAATATCCTTTTCGTCTGATGCATATTCAATTTGTAATACAGTATTGATAATTCGATCTTTTTAATATTGTAAAACATTATAATCATGTGTGCTTCTTTGTCATTAAGATGAAACGACATCGATATCTGTATCGGTGTGGAATCTTGCTGGCCCGGGGCTGGGGGGGGAAGTGGGAGTATAGTTTCATTTTTATATATTTTTTGTTTAGGGCCTACAAAACTCTTGGGTCAGCAGTGAACGGCCTCATCATAACATTGGCACATTGTGGAGAAAAGAAAAAATGCCCGGACTCAGAAGCGCGGCAAGACCGCACGCAGCACCCTGCTCGCCACCTCGTTAATGCGCCTCGTCAGCAGTATCCGGCCTGCGTTGGCAACGAGGGGAGCATCTTTATACAAAAGCAACGAGGGAGGGAAGAATGAGTGTGGCCGTCTGCATGTGTGTGTGTGTGTGTGTGTGTGTGTGTGGGGGGGGGGGGGGGGGGGACACACACTTAATTGTCCCTTTAAGTGTGTTCTCTCTCCTGCAGAGTGGAGGTGTGGAGGGTAACGGCCACCTTAAATCACCGCCCCGGCCACGGCCGTCATTAAAGCCATAATGCCAGGCTCTCGCTTTAATGGAAATGGAAGCCGGCGCGGCACTGGGTGTAAATTAAAGTGTAAGGCCTGAGTTGGGGGGAAAGATTCTGAGGCTCTGACAGGTGCAGCCTGAATTAGCTGTAGTGCTGTTCTAGCAGTCAGGAGAGAGAGAGAGAGAGAGAGAGAGAGAGAGGGAACGCCAGTATTGATTTTAAGCGCTGTTGCACTTCCTATCTGAAAAAGGGGGAATGTGTATTACTGGGGCTAAAGCGCATCAATCACAGCGCATTCCGCCCGCTCCGCTCCTGGCATACTTCAGATTTTGTCGAAATGATAAACAAACGGACCCAAACAAGAAAAAGGATGAAAAAACCCACATTGGCTTACAGTAGCCGATGTGGGCCGGTTGCACGCCGGGCCGGCCCAGCGCTGTACTGTACGGGCACGCGTGCACGTGTGTAATTGGTGTAATTCATCTGGTCTCGCGTGGTGTTGACAGGATGCCATCTCTATTCGGGGCATGTCCTGTTGTTGTAGTATGTCACCTTGGTCAAACAGCTGGCGTCAGCTCCTTGGGCTCCGGCTGGTCCCCCCCCCCAGCACACCCCCCCCCGCCCCCTGCTATCGGCTCACATGTTTATGACCCACGCCGGCATGTGTACATCCCCCCCACCCCCACTGCACAGAATTGTCCCCACACCATGGAGCATAGTAGTGTTTGAGAAATCGACTTTGTGTGAGCACCATTTTCCTGATCCTCAGATGAGAAATTCATTTTTGTATGCTTAAAAATTGTATTTTTTAATATCAGGCTTACAATCACGAAAGGTTACGCCTTGAGGATAGTTTTAGGGTTGGTTTAGAGATTCGCGTGACATTTTCGCGTGTTGCAAGCACGCAACTAAGTATGACTCATCAGGCTTTAGGCAAAAATTGCATTTTTAAACATTGCCCTCCTTAAATTTTGATGTACTCACAAGCACATGCAGAATAGCACGCACAAACTCGTGCGTGCGTGCGTGCATGCGTGTGCGTGCGTGTGTGTGTCAGATTGCTCATGTGGAGCAGCCTCCTCTATGCTGGCTGCTTATCTCTGCCTCGCAGCTTGACCCACTGACCTCTGGCCACAGGGCCCTGGCAGGTGGGGTCAGCCGCTTCCACACACGCTGCTCGCACAGGCCATATCCACGCGCGGATGCACGTGCACACTTGCAGGTCAGCACGAATAAATGCACGAAAGACATAATATGTATAAGCCCACGCACGCACGCACACGCACACACACACACGCGCGCACACACACACACACACACACACACACACACACACACACACACACACACACCACACACACACCAAGGTGTGATGACACATGATAAGGCGTCCCCTTAACCACAGGTCTCTCCCCGCACGGTGACCTTCCACCCTTGACCTTGAGTAGAAAGCGGTACACATAAAGGCCAAGCATCAATCAGCGTCCATCCATCACGGCGGCCTCCCGTCTACCTCTGGCCCTGCATCCATCACCACACCACAGCACCACGCTGACGGCTGGGAAAACACTAAACGCTTGACAAGCCCTCACTATACGCCTTCCCCGTCTGGCATGTCACAGCAGCTGCATGCATGTACAGTATGTACGCACACGCACACGCACACACGTGCGCACACACACACACACACACACACACACACACACACACACACACACACACACACACACACACACACACACACACACACACACACACACACACACACACACACACACACACACACACACACACACACACACACACACACACACACACACACACACACACACACACACACACGGGCTGTCATATACACTCACATGAGACATGCATTTCCGCTGCCTTCAGAGTAATAATGGCCCCTCTCGTCCACATGAAGTGCTCTGC
This sequence comes from Protomyctophum parallelum, assembly GCF_964188405.1. Lineage (NCBI taxonomy): Eukaryota > Metazoa > Chordata > Actinopteri > Myctophiformes > Myctophidae > Protomyctophum > Protomyctophum parallelum. The sequence continues at coordinate 40,595,501 of NC_139705.1, forward strand.
GGAAGCCCCCCCCCCCCCCCCACACACACACACACACACACACTAGACTACACACTTGGGACCCAGCGGTAGGTCAACCAGAGGGCTGTAGGACCCTGGGGAGCCAAGCACAGCAGCACAGGTGCCACTGATGACTTCTCCAAGGCCACAGTCGTCAGGGCCATTGGACTGGCTAATCACTCTGACTGAAGGAAATAAAATACAAAGTATGACATATTAAGCTCGCATCCATCCGTGTGGCGGTGGCAGCGCGTAACGTTCCTGTTAGCATCCATCCGTGTGACGGTGGCAGCGCGTAACGTTCCTGTTAGCATCCATCCGTGTGACGGTGGCAGTGCATAACGTTCCCGTTAGCATCCATCCGTGTGACGGTGGCAGCGCGTAACGTTCCTGTTAGCATCCATCCGTGTGACGGTGGCAGCGCGTAACGTTCCTGTTAGCTCGCATCCATCTGTGTGGCGCAGCGCGGAACGTCCCTGTTAGCTCGCATCCATCCGTGTGACGGTGGCAGCGCATAACGTTCCTGTTAGCATCCATCCGTGTGACGGTGGCAGCGCGTAACGTTCCTGTTAGCATCCATCCGTGTGACGGTGGCAGCGCATAACGTTCCTGTTAGCATCCATCCGTGTGACGGTGGCAGCGCATAACTTCTCTGTTAGCTCGCATCCATCCGTGTAACGGTGGCAGAGCCAGAGTAATCTAGTAAGAGAGTGGCGACACTAGCGTCGACTCCCATTGTAACAATGGAATGCAGATGCTGTGCTCATTCTATCTCAATGGGATAGTTCCAATGTTTGGAACTATAGCCCATAGCACCCGCTTTGCGGCGAGATCAAAGCGTGTCGCCACTCTCTTACTACATTACTAACGTCCCTGTTAGCTCGCATCCATCCGTGTGGCGTCCCTGCTGTCTCTGTGGAGTGTCCTGATTTACAGTGGCGGAAAAGGTATACTCAAATGTTTTACTTAAGTAAAAGTAACAATACTGCAATGTAGAAGTACTGTACATGTCTGGAATATATAAAAGAAAAAACTATTACTAACTAAGTATTGGCATCAAAATGAACGTAAAGTATACCAACAGTACTCACTATGTAGTAGGCCTACACAGGTTTTCAAATGTATGAAATGTTTCAAATAGCCGAAATGTATATATGGCTGAAGTGGTTAATGTATGTTTTGTAATAATAGTAGTGCTGAAAATGTGAAATAAACAATCATATGACGGTTTTTTGCTCAGAAAGTATCAGAGCTACAAGCTCACACACCTTATGAACTTGTACCGTAAGGTTGTACGGCGGCACATAAACCAGGCGTCAGCTCGTATCCGCGCTCCGCGCGCGACTGCACGCCACGTTAGCAGCTCGTAATGTCCCTGCACCCCCTTTTTCCTGTTAACTTCCTCATTTTCATTTTGCCGTTACCGCGGCGCAGATAACAGCACCTGCGGTTTGTCATATTACTTCCCGAGACAAGAGGAATAATAATGAGCCTAATAGCAAATACCGCCGGCTGTATCTCGTGACTAAAATAAGCTCAAGTTCATTGAGGTTACACTCCGAGGTGGTTGGAGGGTGGGGGGGATGGGGGGGTGGTTGGAGGGTGGGGTGGTGGGGGGTGGTTGGAGGGTGGGGGGGATGGGGGGGTGGTTGGAGGGTGGGGTGGTGGGGGGTGGTTGGAGGGTGGGGGGGATGGGGGGTTGTTGGAGGGTGGGGTGGTGGGGGGTGGTTGGAGGGTGGGGTGGTGGGGGGTGGTTGGAGGGTGGGGGGGATGGGGGGGTGGTTGGAGGGTGGGGGGGATGGGGGGGGGGGGGTTGTCGTGATAAAAAGAAAATAGAGAAAAAGGCGAGTCTAAGGCTCTTTTGGTCCGTGTTCCATAATTACAGCGGGGAAACGTATTCTAATTGGCAGTGTCTTTATGCGGGAGCCATTATCAATGTCCCTCCCAGGCACGGGAGGAGAGGGAGAGGTGTAGGTGTGTGTGTGTGTGTGTGTGTGTGTGTGTGTGTGTGTGTGTGTGTGTGTGTGTGTGTGTGTGTGTGTGTGTGTGTGTGTGTGTGTGTGTGTGTGTGTGTGTGTGTGCGCGCGCGTGTGTAGGAGGGTTCTATGTGACGGAGCCCAGGGTCCATTTACACATGGGTGAAGACCGTTAATAATGCCAGCATAGCGATACTGACATGCAGGACTAGAAAGGTTTAACATAATGAGCCAGGTTGTTACAGTACGTGAGACCTGGGTCAGGCTGTATGTCTGTAAAAGCTGCCAGATACACATTTACGTTATACAGTACGTGGCAACGAGCACACGCTGGCACCAACGTGCACACGCTGGCACCAGGTTCGACTGACACGCGAGAAACTAGCGTTCTAGATCAATGGTTCACCAAACTTTTCAACTCGAGACCCAAAAGATGCATTAACTCATTTAGGCCTGACGTCGAAATAAAAAAGAATACAGTTTTCTGACATGTTTCTGTATTAGTGGTGCTCAATTTTTCAAAAATAGCAGACCTACTAATAGTATAACGTAATGCTTAAAACACCAAAAGGGGTTTCCGCCTAAAGTGGGTTAAGGTGTCTGCACAGTGCGACCCAAACGCACACAACAAATACATAATGAATGGATTAACCCAGGTAAGCCCTATTTAATAATGAAAATAGCTTATCGCACGGGTTGACACTAAGGTCTCAGAGGCAAGTTGTGCCCCAGACAATAACACATCAATCTAATCGCCTGATCGGCTGCGAGACTGAGCTGCTTAACCCATTCTGAACGGGCACCCATTTTGGTGTTGGCATCATGTTATGCTTTAGCTATTTAAAAATAGCAGATCTACAAGCTCATATCGCGCCACCGAGTGGCGCGATACGAGCTTGTAGGTCTGCTATTTTTGAAAAAAATCGAAGAGCGACTGACATTTTTAGAATCTGATCTCAGGTCAGAATGGGTTGATCAGACCAGTGTGTGTCCGGCGGAAACCTCGTTATGAATCTGATCTCAGGTCAGAATGGGTTAAACACAGGGGAGGACCAAGCTGGTCAAACACAGAGCTGTCCGCCGCCAAGCGTCTGGCGATCAACGGCAGGTAGATTATAGTGTCGTCTGCACCGTCACAGTGGGGAAATGACTTCACACTACAGGTTGACATTCAATTTTCACGTGTCAGAATTTACTAATAAGACAAGGGGAATGTGTTTTCGATCTGCAAATTGGCCCGGTGCCTTATCTGCATATATTTGAAACAGGAAAGGAGGAAAAAAAAGGAAAGAATGGTCATGTGCGGGCACCATTTTTCGATTTCCAAACATTACAGCAGCTCGTGGCATTTTATTCGTAATGTAGGTGTAACTCCTGACCCCGACAAACACCCCCGGCTTCCACAGAGTTATTAGTTGAGTGGTGAATGTGCAGACAGAGAGGGACACATTAGCATACCGTTCTCAGCAGACATGCACTGCACCACCGCATGTTGTGTTAATTGGCTTGCTAAAAGGCAATTATTAGTCAACATTAATATTCTATCGTTTATCTGTATAGTAGAGGAAACTTTTTTGAAGCGCCATCAGCAGCTTGTAATATTAAACATCCTAAGCCGAACTTAAAGGGAAGTTGAGAGTGTGCACATGAGGGACGTGATCTCTGCTATGTGCAAGGAAAAATACATATACTGTACATTTGAAACGTGTCCAAACACTGGCTGTTTTATGCAACACATTTGTCATTTTGTCATCCGGGACAGGGTCCGGACGTGCCTCCTGCAGGAGACGTGGCTCAGACCTGAACACGTTTGATTTTGGCCTTATAGGAACCCGTTGTGACCACATGCTATTCTGGGCTGGAAAGTAAGCAAGAAAAATGCTCAACTACACAACAAAAGCGTGCAGGCTGCTCAACAACACTGCTGGCTGGCTGCAGAAATATAAAGTTATAGTGCTCAGTGTGAATGGCCCTAGGCTGCTCAACAGTGCCACTTTAGGTCACCCAGCGGTATTGCAGCTGTTCGTACTCTAAACAGACAGACAGACAGACATACACATACGCCAGTCATTTGGTTAGGCACCGCTCCAAAAAAAAGATCACAATGCATCTACATTATACAGTATATGGGCTATTTTGGTAGATGATATCTAGAGCATATAGAGAGGGCCCTATCATACAGAGCCCAGGCGGACAGACTCCTGTCAACTAAGAATAATAATTTACTGTAAGTGCAAAGTTGGAGTCGGAGAGGGGCCGGCCGTGGGCGCTACATGCAGGGATGAAGTGAGTCTCTTACCTTGTTTTAGGGGACGTTGTTAGCCACTCTTCATGCTTTTCAAATGTTATCAAGTAGGCTGCGATCTCCTGTATAAAATAAGAGACAAGGACAGAGAGAGGGAGAGAGAGGGGGAGAGAGAGAGAGATGCTTAGATATGTCATCTTCAATCACCATACTGTACACCTGTTTTTAGAATACATGGGTGAGAGACTGCCTCATTGACATTCAGACAACCGAAGCAGCAGCATAAACAGCGCAGCCTTGGGACAGGGCCCCGGTCAGGCCTGGGGGCGGGGCCCCGGTCAAGCCTGGGGACAGCCCCGGTCAGTTTGGCCCTGGTCAGTTTGGGCCTGGGGACGGGGCCCCAGTCAGTTTGGGCAGGTAAAGTGAAGTAGGCCAACGTGACGGACGAGCGCAGAATGCAGACGAGGTCAGATCATCTACTGAGACCCATCTTTGTTAAAGGGCCTTTGATCAAGTTCGTCTATGGAGGACTTCAAGGTGATCTCTGTAAAGACTGGCATGTCAGTGTTTCACAGAGAGAGAGAGAGAGAGAGAGAGAGAGAGAGAGAGAGAGAGAGAGAGAGGCTTTTAACATTTTTTGGCTCAATCCTCGCACCCAAATCCCTTTGATCTACCCTTGACACTCACCTGTGGATCAATCCCCCCCACCCCCCTTTAACCTCTGAATAATAATCTCCCACACACACATTGGCATGCGTGGCACACTTCAAGAAGGCTACGTGGACCCCTGCGGAGTCAGTCAGTCAGTCAGTCGGTTCTTATGGGCGCAGATGGTAAACACATGGCAGAGATGCACAACCGGCGGAGATAGAGGCACTCCAGACCCTTTCATGTTTCCCCTGATCTCTCCTGCTTAGGCCTAATTCACGGCCCATGTTGCGCATGACGGCGTTGGGCGGCAAAAACAGCAGACCCACGAGCTCACGACGTGTCGCGGACACGACGTGGCGTGAGTTTATAGGTTGGCTATTTTGGCCGAGCGACGCCCAGCGTTCAACAACGTATGCGTCAGGGCAATTTATTTTTCCCCACCGAACTGATGAGCAGAAAATAAAAGCACTTTGGACGCTGCCAGACTACCTAATGATTACCAGTGACAGCTAGCAATTCATTCCTCAGCACGAGCATTCGTCAGCCATGTCAGAGCGTCACACAGTGCACGGCGCGAGCACAGGGCCACTGCTATGTTCCATAATAATATTATCATTCTGTGCCCGGTCTAGGGGACGGGCCTCTCCGCCCTCCCTAGTCTAGGGGACGGGCCTCTCCGCCCACATGGTGGGACTGTTTGCAAAGCTCTCGCGGTGCAGTCTAGACGGGGTCTGCTCTGTGTTGTTTTTCTCTTTTTCTTTTTTAGGTTCAAACTTTGAGCAAAAACGCAACATCATTCCAGGCTGAATTTATTGTGGCTGTTGCGTCACTCGTCCACAGGGGGCAATAATGTCCACATAACAGCAGCTGCTGCCCCAATGAAAATGGAAAGAATAATAATATAAAGTAAGTTATGAGAAACAAGCTGCGTCACAAAGCTATCACACGGACCGTGTCGGTGTCTGTCGCACTATTCTTATACAAGCACATGCACGCACGTATATGCGCACACACACACACACACACAAGCGCGCTCACGCTCACGCATTGAGTGAGCACGGCAGCAAGAAGCTGGTGACCTGGCACAGAGTCATGACTCACCACAGGCAGCCCAAGGGCCTTCTACAGGGGGGTGGGGGATGTATGGGGGGGGGGGGGGTGCATGGGGCTCCCAGTTTGGCAGGGGTCCCGCTAGGGAGGGGCTGCTAGTGTGCCTGGTGCCCATGCCTCCAGGTGCAGGCTGGGAGATAATGCTGCGTTGATTAACTTCCTGTTCTGCTGCCATAACGACCGGAGGCAGCGAGAGGCGCATGACAAGATGGAGTCTGAATTAAGTGGAGGCTCGGAAGGGGCGGCGTGTGTGTGTGTGTCATGGGGACGGGGATAACAGGGGGGACGGGGTGTGTGTGTGTGTGTGTGTTTTGGGGGGGGGGGGGAGGCTGTCAAGTGGAGCTGCTCAGAGGCTCTGCTCTTCTTGTATGTTCAGCTATAGGCCGCTTCCTTTTGCCCGACAACAAAGTGCTCAATAAAGTACACATAGTGCACCGCTTTGCTGCTGACTGAGGGAGCACTGCACTGTACTGTACTGTACTGTACCCCCCCTGTACTAAACACTGTACTGTACCCCCCCTGTATAACACTGTTTTGACATTGTAATGCCCACGGCTTGCTGCCCGGCATCGTGGGCATACTAAGCATATGGAGGAAATGTAACATTAACTGTGCCAACTATGACTGTGTGCCAAGTGTGTATTGTATGCAGCGCTCGCATATGGTCAGCACAAGATTTAGATTTAGAAAAAAGGAGGCTTTTCATACTAATGGGGAGAGCGAAAATAACCGATCCGTTACTTATACGGCGGCAACCTGGAAAAAACTTAACTTTCCTGCATAAATTTCAGAAGTATAAATTAGAATAAGTGCGCCGTGGCCGCTGCAGGTTGGATTAATCCTCTGGGCTCAACGAGAGACAGGTGTGGCTGCCACGCCGTGTTCAGTTTGGGAGGAATGGATGACTGTGGGAACAGCTCCTGTACTGACCTCTGTGCCCATTAGCGCGCAGGCCTCTCCATCACTCTCGTCTTAACCCATTTTTGGCGGGAACCCCTTTTGGTGTTAGCATTATGTTATGCTTTAGCTATTGAAAAATAGCAGATCTAAAAGCTCATAGCGCGCCACCGAGTGGCGCGCTATGAGCTTGTAGGTCTGCTATTTATTTTTTATTCGAGGAACCACTGTCAGGATGTAGAAGACATTAATTTTTAGAATCTGATCCGAGGTCAAAATGGGTTAAAAGTCCACGGGCCAGAAGCAAAGCCCCAGCCTCGACGGCAGGAGATAAAATAGGGAGGGCCGCGCGGTCTGGTAAATAAAAAATGGAAGTGGAGCCTCTCCCCACTGGCTCCCTATATATCCGCTACTCTCTCCCCTCCCCTCCCTGAACAGATGCCAGGGATTATTCCAAACCCCCGACCGACCATAAAGGTGCAATAATCTTATGGCGAGGAAACAAACAAAAACAGACGTGTGGCCATTAAACAGCTGCAAAGAGAGACAAAGTTTGCATGGGCGGCGTAATGAGCGGCTAGCGTGTGTTCGGGTTGAACGCACACACGCTCGCGGGGGGTTTTAAAAGGCGGACGCGCGGGCGGGGCGAGCGCGCTTGAACGCTGATGGTGCATCAAAGTCAAAGCCAGCATCTGTCAACGCGCTCTGGACTCTATTTGCTGACCTCGCCGCCCCGCTCAGAATCACACAGACGGGGGGGGGGGGGGGGGTCGAATATTCAGAGGGGTCTCAACACACACGCACGCACGCACACGCACACACACACACACACGCCGACGCTACCTCTGGCCTCGCAGGGTCAAGAGTCCTGGAACCAGAGGGGCGTTTGTACTGTTCACCTCCTCCGCTGACATGGCTGCTCGCTGGGAGGTGTTTTGAATAATAACACTAGACTGGACTGGGGGGGGGGGGGGGGGGGGGGGGGGTTAACAGCTCAGATTTAGTGGAAGTGCACTCCCAGCCACCGGAATGAATAAATAACAATCAGTGGCAAAGCAGCAGCGAAGCAGAGAGTGAGCAATACCTGCTCTAATTGACACGGTGGATGATGCCAAAAATGAATAAATACAAAAAAAAGCCTTTCATTTTTCCAGCGGAAACAACCACCCGAAGCTGTTTATGTTTGCAAAAAGGCCCAACAAACGCCATCTCATTTGTTGCTTTTGTCTCACTAAAGCCATGACATGTATGCTGTTATCACAGCTACCCCGCCCCCACCCCCCCAACCCCACACCGGAACATGACAGAGCCGTCTAGCAGTGCTTCTGTGGCTGACGGAAAGCCTCGAGTGTTTATGTATCTGTGTGCGCGCACGTGCACGTGCGAGTGTGTCCGTCTCGCAAGGTGCCCGTGTTACAATCAGAAGCGCTGATTACTTCCACCTGTCTCGGTCTGGCATATCATTAACATGCTCTTCAGGAGGTGACATCGCTGCGCTCATCAAGCCTGGCTGTCCCCAACAGTCCTATGCACACCTTCTGCCATCTGATGGCGCGCGCGCACACACACACACACACACACACACTCACGCACGCATGCACACACACACACACACACACGCACGCACACCACACTAACCACTGAGGTGAAAGGAAAGCGCCCCCCCGCCCTAAAAGAGGGAAGAGAGAATTCATTTTGAGACGCCTGGCTTTTACTGTCTAGCCTTTCAAACGATATTTTCACTGGGTGGAAATACAGCATTTTCTCCAGAGAGAATCAGCTTTTTGAAACGTCTAGCTGGTTGAAATGGGAGATGACACTAACATATTCATCCCATTTCACATCTTGGCACCTAGGAAGAGCAATGGCGGCCGGCGTGTAACCTCTCGGCAAATAAACACTGTTTGACCTCCCCCCAACCTTACACACACACACACACCCCCCCCCCCCCCCCCCCCTCCCAGCACCCCAACCCCCAGCGCTCCTCGTCTTTGATTGTCCCAGAAACCCGCCCAGGGCAATGACTTTGCTTCAAGATTCATGATTCTTTATACGAGGACACAGGAGTAAAGAAATATATTTAAATTAAAGGACGCCACGGTTAAAGTTTGTGAACAGCAGCGATAGCAAGTAGAGAACAAGAGAAAACATAGGCAGTGGCACTTTAAACTGCATGTTTATGCAAATCACAAGAAATGTTGAACCTGGAGGTTTTTTAACCACCAAAACTTTTTTAAATTAATTTCAAAGTACTGAGTACTGAGAACATAATATGTTCTCAGTACTCTGAGTTGCACACTGATACAGAAATGCACAGAATGGTAAATAATATTATTACTTGCACTTTGAGATAGAGCTGATAGACCATATCAGTGGTTTGCAGAATCCAGGCTACAATGCCAACAATACTTCATGGCGTTCGGTTTGAGAAAGAAAAAAGTATGTAAATTAACACTGAAGTGCTTAAAGACAGTTGTTATGTTATTATCCTAATGACATTCTTCTTGCTCACACAGTGTCTCTCAGAAGCTCTCTTGACCTCATCATAAGACTTTTTCTGATCCTCACTTAATGGCAGGACATGCAGTATATCTTCCGCTTCGTCCCCTAGAGTATACAGTACATGAAAGTATTCACTTGATATTCTTGGGACTGTTTGTCCAGGCTGGATGCCATTCTGAACCTTTCAAAACGCCTTATCCATTTAGGCCATTCATTTGCATCAGTAAGGTCAAACTTGCCTGGAGGAGTAATTTGGACACTGCTTACTGGAGTCATTGCAGCTGGAGCTGCTTGTGCTCATGTGCTGCTGGCGCCACCACTTGGTTATCTCCGTTTTGCATCTTTCAGCTTTTTATTTTATTTCTATTTTTCAAAAACTTTTTTTTTTTTTTTATGTTCGTTTTTCTGTCAAAAACCTCCCGGCCGTCGTTTTCGTTTCGTTCCGACGTCCCTCTGTTCACTCAATGACTTGTTATGGCTCTCCCCTGTAGACTACATGCACTGTTAGCTTAGCCCCAGTTAGCCCACAACATTAGCCTCTGTTGACTGACACTTGCCACTTTCTCCGTCCGTTCCTCTTGCAGACTTGCGGTAGACTTTCAAACACTTTCCTAATGCCTACTTTATTCTGACACCATGTTATGTTATTATCCTAGTCTAATAATAACGAGGCAGAGGGTGAAGTAGTTCAGTTTACTTCAGTAGCCAGCATAGTAATGACGTCATACACTCTGGTGTTCTGTATATCGAGCGTTCTCATTGGCTCTTCAGTGTTAACCCTTTACACAACAACAGTGACATGAAAAAATATGTTTTTCAAACGTATTACTTATATGGGCATAGTACCTACAGTATAACAATAGATAGTCAAAACAATGCACAATCTTCCATTTGTGTTTATTTTTATATCAAAAGTGCATAAAAAGCAGTTACAGGATTACCGCAATGAAAAAGTATTCAGTTACGTTACGTTACAAGACAATTTTATTATATTTACAGACAATTAACACTAATTTATGTCCTTTTTAATGATATCAAACGAGATCACTGTAAAGAAATTTGCCTTTCGCTCATGCTCACTACCGTTCACTTCCTTGTTCACGGCCCGACTAAAGTGATCAAAACAGCAATGTGCATCCATTGCAGTCCGAGTAAAAAGTGCTGTGTGTGCATGGGTGATACTTCTAAGATATAGAGCAGAGCAATATGAGGTTTCACCCAGGCATGCTGGCTGCTCAGAGGGTTATGATGAGTGCAGTTAGATGTAGACCTGAGACAGAGTCTACTAACCAAAAGTTCTCAGCCAGGGGAAGTAAAAGTATATTGATTGTTGCATAATTTGTATTATGTAAAAGGGTTGTATTTATTTATATGTGACATTGCTTGGTACTGACGTTCATATCAGCACAGGTCCAGTCGTGCGTGGGAGGAGACCTGGCTGGGAGGAGACCTTCCATCAAGCATCAGCCAACTGAAGAAGGCCTCCCACTATTTCAGAGCTGTCACAGCTGTGTTCCTTGGCAGTGATGTGTGTCCTGCTGCCTGGGACGTTACACGCTGTCTTCTGAGCAACACTTTGGGTACTGAAAGGTCAGTTCCTCAGTGCCAATACCTTCTCTTTCATGTTTGAGAACCCGCTAAGTTATTATAGGCTATTTGACTGTGTAATTCGTGAGTGATTCCACCCACAACTATAGTTTGTGGATTTTGTTTGAAGCCGCAACGCCAACTTTGTATATTGTAACTGATACCTTTTGAGTTTTGATAGATTGTGGCTGTGAATACACTGTCAGGCGTGAAGGCGTCAGTTGGACGTCGCGTCAGGTCTCACTTTAAATCCTTCCGGGGCTTTGGGCGGTTCCTAGAGGAGACGCACACGGAAGCCTATTTAAACGCCTGTAGTCCTCTATTTCTTAGTGGGCGTGAGAGGGACAATTGAGTGACAAGATGTTGACACAGACAAAGGCGCATTCTAATGTAGGCTATAAGTTGCTCTGTTGCTACTTCGCTATCGAGTCATGGCTGTCTAGTCGACTGGTTAACGTACGTGCCTTTGGAACGGGGGACCCGGGTACGCCTCCCGGCCGAGGAGTTTTAAAACTAGTTTTGTTTTCGCCGACGACTTGCGCGATGGCCAGTTTACATCTGACGCTGTCCTCCGCGTCAGATGTAAGCTGCCTACAAGCATAAAAATGAAGTGTGTCACCCGGCGGTGAGAAGGAGATTTTTGATTGATTGATTTAAATATTTATTAACAGTTTGCAGAATTACAATACATTTCAAGCACAAACTCAATACAAAGACTGTTAACTGTGAGTGGACGACCCAATTAAGCATTACACTTGTTTACAACAGGGTCCACATTGTTCAATTCATCAAAACATTAAAGACGTACAAATAGACACTTCTATATAGTTAAAGAACAGAACAGGAATTCATCATAAAACAGTGTTCCCTGACCGGGAATCGAACCCGGGCCGCGGCGGTGAGAGCGCCGCACCCTAACCACTAGACTACCACGGAGATGATGATGATGTTGATGAGGGCTGTGGAGGCTGAAGAGAACGGGCTATTTTATAAAGTATAAAGTTATTTTCAATGTCATGGACAATGTAATTCAGCCAGGGGTGCCATGGATGAAAAGATTACAGGGGTGATCTGAAGCAAACATGAGAACCAATGCTTTACTTTATTTCTTCAGACGATTTTTCAATGTTTTGTTAACATTTTGGACATAATGTTACTTCGAGGTGCCCAATGCCCAGTCTGCCTGTATCCCTCGATATGGCTTTACAAATCCCTCCCAGGGGCGTTTGGGTCTGTGAAGAAGAAAACTACAAGTGAATAACCGCCCAGTGGATGGGCTGCAGGCTGCATCTGTTCCATTGGCTAGTGCCTATCACTGCCGGGTGACGCGCATCATTTTCACGCTTGTGCGCGGCTTCCATTTGAGTCTGTCCGTCGCGTCCATTTGAGTCTGTCCGTCACGTCCGTCGGGCGCGGAGGTGGAGCTTATTTTCCATCCACCGGGGTCTAAAAACCCCACGAAGAAGAAAACTTCAGCTTCAACTTCACGCCTCCTGACGCTTAGATGTGCTCACAGGGTGTATTGGAGTAGTCAGATCATGTTAGATTCTATTGTAAATTTGATTTGGTGTATGTTAGGTTAGATAGAGGTTTTGAAGTATAAGCTAAGTATAGGTTTAGCTTAATTTATTTTATTTATTGGTTTGCGTTTGTAAAATTCCCTTCCATTCATTGTAACTTACTGTATTAAAGTTTCTATGTTTTAAAATCACTCCCTCGTAAAGAAACCAAAAAGAAAATGCAATTTAATAAAGCAAAACATTCTCTTGCCAACTTTATGTCACAATTATGTCATTCCTTAAGACGGGATCGGCCAAGCAAAATAAATGATTGGTCTCCGGTTGCCGACCGACTCTATTAAATATGCGCGACCCATTTGATTTTATTGGCATTTAGTAAAAAAAAAAAGATAAGTCAAAATCCGACCGAGTCACTCAGACCAAAAAGGTCTTTATATATGGATATATATGCAGCCCAACAAAACGTAGCCTACACCTGCCCAAAGCCAAAGTTTATGAAGTGTTTTAACGACGTACTCAACTTATAGGCTACTATACGAGAGAGAAGTCAGCTTCTCCGTCCCGGAGAGCACTACGGGCGGATTGACAGTTGACGTTACCGTGTACTGGTTTGTCTTGTGCTGATTTGAATGAAAACACCGGCGTGCAATTATACTTTATATACGGATCCCGACAACAGTGTTATCCCATTCCCCACACGTGGATAAAGAAGAGAGCAAAGTAGGAGTTGTTTTAAGTGCATTGAGTGTCGTGCCTTAATATTTAAAAAAAAATGCTCTCACCCTCTACTGCAACCTCTCTCTCTCTCTCTGTCTGTCCACATGTATGTCTGCCTGGCTGGATCGGGTCTCTCGGAATGTCACAGATTTATTTTGGATTTCGGAACCATTTCTTTGGACCCATGAAGAGCTCTACTGTGTAGTGTGTGAGCTAGCTAGCTAATGTTAGCTATGTTTTTTGACTTTTAACCTGTAGCACTAGCTAGCTATACTCGGGCAAATATTGAAGTTATTAAAAAAGAAGCCTATCCATCATTGCCGTAGGGAAAAAATATATATATATTTTTAAATAAAATAAAATAAATTCCTTGCGACCCATCCTTCCTCAATATATATATATATAAAATAATTTCCCTACCGACTCAGCCCAAAAATGACAGCCAACCGGAGACCAATTATTTATTTTGCTTGGCCTAACATTGATATACAAACTAATCAACAACTAATGTTACACAAACAGAAAGGTATAACAACGTAAATGTGTGTCTTGCTCGAGGACACAACATACAGTAGACCAGACCAGGGCCAGGAGGCCAAGCAGTGACGACCCCTCTACCCAAACTAAGCTACTGCCACCCCAACGTTGACTGACGGGAATGGACGCCATTAGACAGGACCCTATATTTCACAAACGTTTTGATGTTGATCCAAGTCTGTCCCAGGATGACTGGCCGGTTTACTACATTTGTTGCTCTCTCTCTCTCTCTCTCTCTCTCTCTCTCTGATTTATTGTGAGTAGGGAGAGAGGCGTTGAGAGGATCAAGCCTCCCGCATTCACAATGACAGACCTGATCACTTGAAACAACTGTCGCTGTTCCATTAGAAGAGCGAGATACGAGCCTCGTGTCGTTATCTGCTGCAACATCAGACACCTGTCTCTAAACACCATCCATAATGTCTGTCTTTCTATGGCTTTCTCTCTCTCTCTCTCTCTCTCTCTCTCTCTCTCTCTCTCTCGTGCGTTCAAGCTAATGGAGGGTGTGACGCTATAGAGGTGGGCGTCGGGACACAGTAGAAGGAGAAATCTCTGGGGACGTTCCCACATAACATGATGGAGGATTACAGTAGGTCACTGATTCTCAATGTGGGGTCCAGGCCGTTCAAAAATGGCAAATCTGAAAGCCGACAACGGGTCGCGAGGCAAAGTGACCTTGTCGATCTGCTCTTTTTGAAAAATGCGGACAAATCTTCTCTTAAGGGGGTCCCTTAAGAAAGTTATTTCAAGGTTTGAGAACCACTGGTTTCATCTAAAAAAAATGAAACAACAAACTAATTCAGTCACTCACTCAACTACAGTATAAGCATGGTCGAAAATAATTACCACATCTGTTTCTGTCTCGGCTCTACTCTGACACCAGAAGAAAAATAAAACAATGAACCGTCAGTTAAAGGATAATTCCATGCTAGAAGGCTTTCTTACCTTTCTTTGTAGTTGTTACGTCCCCACCAAAGAGGTCCAGGTGTTTTTTTTGTGCAAAAACTCCTTATTGGCTATTTCCCCTACCATAAGCCCTCAATGAATTGCATTGAATTGAATGGGAATTGAATGGGGCTATGGGGTGTTCGCTTATTTCCATCGAAATAAGTAGTAAAGTGTGCCGCTTGGGATATTATTTACATTATGAAGAGAGGATATATACACAAATATAATGATTTTCAGCGATGGAAATAAGAGAATTAGCACCCCATAGCCCCATTCAATTCCCATTCAATTAAATTCATTTAGGGCTTATTGTAGGGGAAATAGCCAATAAGGAGGTTTTGCACAAAATAACACCTGGACCTCTTTGGTGGGGACGTAACAACTACAAATAAAGGTAAGAAAGCTTTCTAGCATGGAATTCTCCTTTAGACATAGGTTAAATAAATGGAATAACCACTTTTGAAACAGGATCAACTGCTGTCAAAAGGCCGAGCCTATATGCAACCAATGTGAGGAAATGCAGGAGGAAAGCAGAGATGGAGAAGGAGTGGGGGCACAGTGCCTCCAGCATGCCTAGTGGTGAAGTCTGGGGAACGCATCCTCAAAGCTTTGACCTTGGCCCGCACTTGAAAAGGCAGGGGTTACAGTGAGAAGTGCCTCCCTGACGACCCGCCCGCCCCCCCCTCCCTGGATCCCAGGGATGCTGTGGAGAGTCAGGTCATCTGATATTTCCTCCAGGGCAGCCCAGGAAAACCAACCTGCCGGGGGCACAAATGGACCGGACGGGGGATGGGGTGTGGGGGCTGATTGAGCTCCTGGTTACCAGGGGACCTCATCAGACATGTTCAAAATGCAATTAGACACAAGAGATAATGCAGACAGACACGAGAGAGACAGTGTGAGAGAGAGAGAGACAGGGAGAGAGAGAGACAGTGAGAGAGAGAGAGACAGGGAGAGAGAGAGACAGGGAGAGAAAGAGGAGCACACAGAGAGAGAAAGTTTAGGGACTGCGAAAAGGAGGACGTAATCACAAAGAAGAGGAGCCATGAAGTTGTATTTTTTCCATGACAAAGACAAATGTATAAAAAGCAGGGGAGGCGTGAAGGTGCGGTGATTAAAAACTGCACCTCCGTTCGATTCTGCAAGCAAAAGCGTCTTTACTGAATCATTTGGGTTATTTTTTTTGTTTATATATACTTCATGAATTCTTAATGCACTCGCAATAATGTATTGCACACTGTATCATCCATGTAATCTCATATGGCTACATTACTCTTTTAAGCAAGAGGGAAAGTAGCGTGTTAGGCGAGAGGGAGTCTATTTTAGCGAGCCGTAACCTCCAGCTAGCCTCAAAGATTGTTGCAAACTCGGGGCTGATAATAGGATGCAGTGGATGCATGCAAGATGAATGACCAGGGGAGAGGGAGAGGGAGAGAGAGAGAGAGAGAGAGAGAGAGAGGGAGAGAGGGAGAGAGAGAGGGAGGGAGGGAAGGAGAGAGAGAGAGAAAAGTAAGAGGTATGAGGCAAAGAAAGAGTGAGAAAGAGGGACAGAGAGAGGGACAACAACAGCGTATATGGGACTGTTGACAGGTGCACTTGGCATCTGCTGAGGAGAAGCGAGGCTGTTCTATACGAGTCCCCGAGCTGGGTTAAAACGATGCCCTCTCCAGCACACTGCTCATTAGACCCTGCATGGGGCTTCCCAGGGACATTGGGGCGGGGGGTGGAGTGGTGGAGGGGTGGAGGGGGGAGGGACGCCACGCTGTGTCCATTTTATTGCTCCGTTGCGAACCCCTTCCTCCCTGCTGCTATACCAGCCTACCCACAATGCACTCCTTCTCCACAGCATCCCGCCCCACCGGTTTCTGCGTTATCGACGTGACAGATATACACCTGCGTGCGTGCGCGCGGACACGCACACACAAAACATAAGGCACGGCTGAACAAAAACTCTGCAAACTGTGGAACGGTGCAGCTACCTTACAAGATGCAGTGTACTTTTACTCGGACATAGGTACACCTCGACTGAGTGCTAAGCAGACGTGCACACACACACACACACACACACACACGCCTCCCACCACAAAAGAGTCTTACTGTATGTTTAAAGCATACCTCAGGCATTTATTTCTGCCTCTCCGTGTACTTGGCTCTCCTACAGTACATGTACTACTGTACCTGCTCAGCCCCTGTGGTCCACACTCTCCCCTGCTGCAAAGGAGGCATGTGTATGTATGTGCATGAGAGAGAGAGAGAGAGCGAGAGGAGAGACTGCCCTACATTATACATAGCTTGGGGATCAATTCAACATTGATCCTGCATGGCTTAGATGTTTTCCAGTAGCTGGTCAATGTATCTCTTCACATTTCTCGCTCGGCGAGTCGGTCATCTACAGACAGGGCCTGAAAAAAGGAGGCACTCTCCCCCCGAGAGAGAGAGCCTAGCTCCTCTCTCCTCTACATCGCTGCCCCCACAATCAATGCTCCTCTCTCTCACCTTTTCTTTTTACGTTTGGTTTACCATACCAGTGATACCACCCCCACATGTTTGGTTTACCATACCAGTGATACCACCCCCACATGTTTCCATACATAGACATAACGGTAGACATGCAAAAGTGTCTCTTCGGCCATGTGCCCGAGGAGAGGACATGGCACAAAGGAAAGGCATGGGCAACGGGAGTTGGCTGTGACAGCGAGATCGTTTTGGCTCCGGGTTGTACCGCTTCGGTGTTTACTTTGGAAATGGTGAGGATACCAGGAGGATGATACCATAAAATAAAATACTATGACCAGCCACTGCCTCTCACCTAACAAAACGCACGTCATGCATCCGAGCAAATCATCCCCATTAACTACTAAACCCACTAAACTTATTAAACTGGACATGAGTTGCCACTTCGCGGATACTTTTTCTCGACTCTATATCAAATCAGTCAAAAACAGCTGATCTACAAGCTCGTATATCTGCAATGTCTGGTGAACATTTCCCCCAGAGTATATAGTAGTAGTATATATAGTAGGGTGTTAGCCCTATTTTCATTTTACAATGGTGTCACACAACCAAATGTTGCAGATGTTCTTGGCTAACGCATAATGACACACCCGTAATATGGATGCCAGGTTCAAAGTGGTTAAAGGAATACTTTTTTCAAGCTAATGCAATTATTTATTGTACTATTATGAAGTGCAAATAATACACCAGCCAACTATGTTGGTAAAAATCGCTGCAGGAGCTTACAGACCAAACACTGTAGTACACCCAGAATGCTTGGCTGGAAACATTAAGACATTCCCTGCGGCTGTGCGAATAGGTCAGACTCATCCTCAGTGGCAGTCTCTCCAGCTCAGCCGGGGCAGTCACGGTAACAGCTGCCTGCACCTCTGCCTCTTGTCGTCGTTCTGTTGGCAGTGAACTGCAGCTCATGTTTAAATGTATGGAGCGCTGTAGAAGATCTGTTTCAACGTGTACACCGTTGTGATGTCACGGGCCTTCACTCTACCCTGGAACTTTGCAAAAGCCGCTGATAATTTCATTGGCACCAATTCTATTAAAAAAAAAGATACAGTTTGGAAAAAAATGGCCTTTAACTAATAAGACAGTCAAACTGGACCCCTGCAGGTCACTTTTAATATGTTTCTTTTTAGTTAATTTTTGTAGTTAAATTAACAATGGGGAAGTTAGGGCGGAAATTACAGCGTTTGGCTGGCGTGCACGGATAAGAGAGAGAGAGTGAGCGATAGAGACAGACACAGAGAGAGAGAGAGAGAGAGAGGGGACATAAAGTGACTGAAATGAAATGCATCTGTCTTTGTCAGCCATAATTAGGCAGCAGTGTGACCTAGTGGCTGGAGCTGTGCACGTATGTGCCTGGTGATGTAAAACCCATGTGGGACCTCCCACTGGTCGTACCCTTGAGAGATGTGTCTCCTGTAATGAGTCTATTACACCTCTATGCCTCTCTCTCTCTCTCTGTCTGTTTCACTCTGGCTGTATAACTTCAGGCAAGACTTTAGGGTTTGTTGGAGGAATGGCTGAAAAGTGGAGAGCTTCATTAGTCAACAGGGCGGCGGTGTGAGCGCGCACGCTCGTGTGTGTGTGTGTGTGTGTGTGGGCGTGCGTGCAGCGCGGCAGGGTGCAGTCAGGTTCACTTCCTGGCTCCCTGTAGCTGTCTGACCTCTGGCGTCTGCTCTCCACATCCCTTCATCATCTGTCCAGCGGGACGTCGGTCCCTCCCGCTGAACGGACCCCCTCCCCCCCCCCCCCCGCCTAGGAGGATGGGGGGAGTGGCCAAACCGCCGCCATGCTAACCTCCCCCTGACCCCAGACAGCCCACCCCCCGTCCCCGTCCCCCCACACACACACACACACACACACACTCAAACTATAGTAAAACAAATTACGTAAAATAACAACCAACTGCAGCCAAGCTCCAGTGGCTCCTGTACCATGTGTGTTCTGTGACAGATGGTGTGGTCTCGGTATGGATCAGACGCTGACAGACTGGACCACATGCAGCGAGCACCGCCACGCCCCGCCTTGAGTCCACGGTACCATACCAGCACCTCCCTATCCCCCCACCCCCCCCCATGTTAACACATTTGTGTGTGCCACACAGATGAGGCAGATTTAACTCTAAAATGCCTCGCCCTCCGTTACCCCCCAAAACCAGGAGGCATAATTTTCCCTTATTACAACACGCTACCTCGTCTTATGTCTCTCTAGAAGCGTTTATATTCCAAACGAGGTGCTTGCTGAAGTCAGAAATGGCCACAGAACACCGGCGCTATAATCAAAACCATGGAGAGCACGGTGGATTTAGAGTTACTGTATGAGCAACTTCAGTTGGCCCGTAAACAAGGAAGTGAGCGGCAGTGGGCATCCGCGAAACCGGTCTATAGGATCGCTGAAGGAGAGGCCAAAAAATATATATATATATATTTATTTTTTTAAGGACCTAATGATGTTTATACACGACATTAGCATAATTAGTGTTAATCTTAAAGCCACAATCCGTGTGGTCTACTTATAACTTCTATACTATACCCCGCGGGGTTCGAACCCATGGGTCTGCCACATTCTATTGTCAGTCCCACCACTTACCCAGGGGATGAGAAATTATTCTCATGAGCTTAAGCCTGTAGTACTACTTGTCATCCAGTAGGTGTCCTACCACCTACCACTATAGTTCTACATACTCTTACAAATTATATTTCAATCATTCAAATAACTCCCATTACCATGTTGTGTCTTTCAACACTTAAACCCTACCGGGGTCCCACAGGGGTATATACTTGGTCATTTCCTCTTTCCCTCTGCACCAAATGTCTTAGCTGAAAATAGACAAGTTTACGATGTTGCGACACAATGCATTGCCCAGAATCGTGACACTAGGGTTCAAAGTCATTATACGGAAAACAAAGTCATTAAATGTCATATACTGTACGTTACGGCGTGGTGTAAACTTCTTCATCTCTTCCTCTCTCTTCGCTGCATAAGATAATGCAATAATAAGAATAACATTAATCTAAAGGTTATATCCTCCAAAATATCACCCAAATTCGGTGGGAAAAAAAAGTCACAGGGTGCGAGCTGTGGTGGAATGCAAATGAAGTGACAGAAGGTCACCGTTCACTTCACATCAATCAAGTGAAGCCAGCGGCCCTCGCCGCCCCCTCCCTCCTAGAAACCCCCAGATGAGGCCACTTCTGTCTCACGCAAGGCCTCCAGAAAGCCTATTTATTTCATCCGCCCCTCCGCCCAGAATCAATTAATGGCTGCATTATCCTCTGAATTCCACTATTCAGCAACCAAATGGACTGGGTCACCGTTGCGTGAATCCAATTTCTAACTTTCAGCCCGAGACACACCCAACTATATAGTATACCGGATATAAACTGCGCCTAGCTCTCTCCCTGGCATGACCATGCACGGCATTTGTGCGCGTGTGCACGTGTGTGTATGTGTTTGTGTGTGTGGCGCGTCTGCGTGTGCACGTGTGTGTGAGTGTGACACACACTGTCTGCGTTGTGCAGACAGCAGGGCAGGGCTTATGTAAAGTTGGCTGGTGGATGAGATCAGTCTGACAGAACAACAGCCTCAGACACAGCGTGGGAGGAGGGGCCAGCCTGTGATGCCACGTAGGATAGGATAGTATATTGTCTGTGTTGATGGACGGACTACAGATGGGCTGGGGGGCGGTGGGGTTAATAGCAGGGGGAATTCAACAGTAAAAGGCTGTAATATGCCGTGTTTGATTTGAAAGTGAACAGAGCGCTCGGCTGCCGCAGAGGTAAAGTACCTGTCCGTCACGTCACCGCAGATTTTGGTGGGGTTCGAATGTGCCGCGGTGCGTCTTGGCTTCTGATGTCGAGCGTCTATATATATACGAACACAATTGGCCCGTGTTTGGGGGAGTGAAGACAGGTGGGTGATATGTGTCACTACACATACGGTATACTGCAACGGGTTGGGACGGCGCCTGTCAGCGGGGTCAGTGTTGGGGCCGAGGGATACAGTACAGTATAGGCACCTGTCAGCGGGGTCAGTGTTGGGGCTGGGGGTACAGTACAGTATAGGCACCTGTCAGCAGGGTCAGTGTTGCGGCCGGGGGAGGAGTAGGACATAGGGATGCACCGAAAGGCAAAACGTAACTTAAATAATATTGGGTCCATAAAACATTTATTCAGCTCTTTTGAATGCATTAATTGCATACACTATTCGGTGATATATTTTCTGCCTATTCGGGCCGAAACCGAACATGCTTTTTTAGCCATTTTCTGCCGAATATTTTCTGTGGCCGAATATTCGGTGCATCACTATAGGACATACAGTACAGTATAGGCACACGCTCTCTCATGACATTAATACTTCTTATTGGTTAAATGTTTATAAAGACACACACTTAAAGCAATTTAAACATGGCCTCCTTATTTTGAGCACGTCATGCATGAAAATCTGGAATTGTCATTCTTTCATGACATTAATTTATGACAAAACATAACGGAGAGATACAAGGTTGTCAACAGAAAGAAAGAGTCAGAGAGAGAGAGAGAGAGAGAGAGAGAGATAGAGAGATAGAGAGAGAGACTGGATTTATAGGCCTGTATACTTGTAGATTGGCTATTTTCAGCGTGCGACACCACTGTACGACAAGAGAAGCAGGAGGCAGAGAAGACACGGTTGAGATTTCACCAAAGGGATGGTCAACTCTCACCAGCTCCAGCCAATTAGACAGCACACAGGCCTGCCTCTCCTCCCCTAGCGCTGCTTTTCTTTCACAGCCAGCTCTCTCTGTCAGAGTGAGAGGATCACCCTGCGTCCATCAGCACCACGCCGACCATCACACACACACACTTCATAGCACACTCACACATGCACGCTCGCACCGCACACGCGCACACACACACACACACTCCTTACATGAACTACTTACATTTCTGTAAATCTCCTTTCTGCTCCTGTCATTTCCCTGTACGCCTGTCTGCACACAACTGTACACGCACACTTGCCACACCACACACACACACACACACACACACACACACACACACACACACACACACACACACACACACACACACACACACACACACACACACACACACACACACACACACACACACACACACACACACAGGCCTAATCCTCACATGAACTCCTCACGTTTCATCTCCTCACTGCTTCTGCCAGCACCCTGACTGATGTGACCGTTAGTTCTGGAGGAGGGTTCTCTTTAATTGAGGGGCGCGTGTGTATGCGCGTGTATACGTGTATAAGTGTGTGCATGTGCAAGAGAGAAAGTGCATTCAGATGTGTGTGTGCACGTGCACATTCGCCAGGCGTACATGTGCATATTTGCGCGCGCGCGCGCGCGCGCGCGCGCGCGCGTGCGTGTGTGTGTGTGTGTGTGTGCGCGCGTGCAGCTATCTGTCCCGTGCATCGGTGTGGCTGCTATTGTTGTCCTATCAGACAGGCTGTCAGGGGGCTCGCTCCCTCTCTGCTGGCGCGCTGCCTCTTTGTGTTCATGTTACAATAACGGGAATGTGCGACGCTGAAGGTCACCGCAGAGCCCTGCCGATCCCCCCCTCCTCGCCTTTTGCTCTCCCGGCGGCCGACCCCGACATCGGCAGACATCGGTGAAACACAAACCCCAGCCACGCCGCCGCGAGGCTTCCGCCAATGACCGGCCCCACCCCGCTGATCGGCGTCCTTCTCAAGGTCATGTCCAGACAAAACTCAAAGTTATCAGGTAAGCGAGTGTGTCTCTCTCACTCTCTCTGCCTTCCACCATGAAGCTTTAACATATCGTGTTCTTATAGAGAGAGTCCAGTTAACCATTATGAACCCAGCATGGTGTCCCTATTCACTATTACTTCAATTTCCCCTTATCTATCCATCTTTACATCTATCTATCTATACATCCATCCATCCATCCATCCATCTATCTATTGGGGGCATGTCATGACAGGCCAACATTCAACAAAAATAGGCAAATATTCAACAAAAATAGAAGATCTACACGCCGCTTGTCGATTGGCTTGTAGATCGGCAATTTGCGGCAAACGAGATTGAAGTGTAAAAAAGTAGGGGAGCCAAGTACAGACCCCTGGGGGACGCTGGTCAACGAACTTCACAAACTTTGAGATTTCAGGTTTAACAATCTTCAAATGATGAAGACTATAGCCGCAAAGTATACAGTAGCTCAATACATCAACATCGTCTTTTTATCCTTGCTTTTTGATGGAATAAAAGATGTTCTACTTGACCTGAACAGAGCTGCCATGGAGCTGCCATGGACCTTCTTCAAGTTCACCACCTTATTTTTCTTCCACTGTGATATCTACAAAAGCATTGAACTTAGAACTCTTGTTCCGATTCAAATAAGCATATCTTATTCAAATATTTATGACATAATTTTAAACCTTACATTCTGCACTTTCATAATCCGTATGAAAAGACTGAGGCTTACGGTATACGTAGCGAAAAGCGCTGCACGGACCCGGTCACTCGGACCCGGTCACCCGGTTTAAGTGGTTAACCTCTACCTGGCTGCTCTAGATGTTCTGTACCTCTATTCTTTTGACAACACGGGTACCAGTACCAGTACGGGTACCAGTACTGAGTTTGTGATCATATGAGTTTCAAACGTACCAGTAGAGTCCTACACCTGCCATGTCGGGGACCAAGACAGGTGTTTCAATCTGTCTGATTGGCGTAGAACATCAGTTCTATATGCCAATCAGACAAATGGAAATGTCTATGCCTTGCTTTTCTTTTTTTTCTTTAAATAATAAAGTTTTATTATTATTATGATTACAGTGATATCCATTTTCAATGTCCTAGATAAACTATGGTTAAGTACCATAATGCAGGGACCTGCAACAAAAAAAAAATAGTTTTCACCTACAACACAGTCACGTGACATTGATTCCCTTCCCTTATTCACATGTACTAAGGTGGGATGTCAACGTATAGCTTAAAGAATATGCATACACTCATCTCCCTTTGTGGACTCTATATCTGCATTCACACATCACATCTCCCTTAGGTTTTGTTATCAGTCTGAGATCTCTCGCCTCACCTTTCTAAAAAACCTCTGACCCTATTGAGAGGAGAGATGCAGGTGTGTCTTTGTGAAAGCTGCTCCCTCCAGACGGCATCGGATCGATGGAGTAGATGAACCGCTTCCTTTTCTGAGCCCAGTCTCTCTCTCTCTCTCTCTGTCTCTCTGTCTCTCTCTTCTGTTTATCTCCCTCACGCCGCTCGCTGGCTACATGCTCTTAATTAAACATGCCGCGTGGCTATTAATTGTCAACCAGATTCAATTTGTTCCCCAGGCGCTGCGTGAATAGGGCCTCTCCTCCCAGAACAAAGGCCGTCCGAATTGCCGTGTCAGAGTTGAACAAAGGGCCTGGAGACATCGCCTCTATCTCTGTTGGTTGTGGCGGCTGCGCGATGGAGACAGACGCAGAACGCTGCGCTCGCCCACCCACCCGTTCCACTCCAGCGTTTTGCCAGACAGGTGCTCGGAAAGTATTCAGAGAAAATCGTTCTCTGTACCTCGCTACGCCATCGTTTCTCCCTTCCACTGACATTTTGGGCAGAAACAAAGCTTTCCATCACATTTCGCCAGGCGACACCTTTTTGCGAGCTGTCATAACACTTTCACTTATGCAAATACCCATAGAGTAAAATACTCTAAATCAACCTCGTTTTGTCTCGTTCACTTTTCATGTTGTTGCTTTGTTCCTTTTTTTTCCTTCTCCATGGCAACCTTTTTGACAAATTGTCGAAATATATAAACAAATAAATAAATAAATAAGCCGATGACTGCTGAGATGAATCTGGGAGTAAGCAGCTGCCAAGGCGTAATATAATTCATGGCCATGCATCAATGTTACCGGAGACCACTCCAGCACTCAGCCAGAACCCACAGAGCCAGGTGCCCCAAACCAACCCCCCCCCCCCCCCCAGCGCCTCACTACCCATGTGCAACAAAAACCAACCCGATGATGATGTCATGTGTACACTAGCAGAATTTCAGAAATGCCCATTATGAGGGCAATTTTCCTGGTCCTCACACCAAGATTTGGGGGTTAGGATATACGATTGGGAAAAGATTCAGACTGAGTTTATAGGGTTCGGCCTGGAGGAGGTGCACTCCATCAGCCCAAATAATTACCTATGTTTATTAGACTTTTGTGTTAGAGTGTGAAAATGGCTTCATTAAGTGACTATCCTACAACCTTGGTGTCCTCACAAATACAGTTACACAAAGGGATGTGCGTGTGCGTGCGTGTGCGTGCGTGCATGCGTGTGTGTGTGTGTGTGTGTGTGTGGTGTTTGCGCGTGCACGTGTGTGAGTCCAACTCTTCCTGGTGGCCAGATGTTCAAGCATCTCGTTGTGTCTCTCTGAGGAGACGTCACTACTGAAGTGACACATGCAAGGGGACAGCGCTGATGTCTTTATAACAACACGCACTGTAAATAATGCACCGCTGTGAGGCCTAATGAGAAGCCTTCGTTGTTGTGGTGTGTGTAAGTAATATAAGTGCTCAACCTCACTACTTGTACTCGGTCCAAGTACAGATACTCATACTCCTGGTCAATTATTACTCCACCCGGGGGGGGGCGCCTGCTGCCTAGCGGTGCTTGCCAGCATGCTACATATATGTAGCGATGCTACATATATGTAGCGCATGCTACATATATGTAGCGCATGCTACATATATAGTCCCGCTCATGACAACCTTTGCTGCATGTCTCTCCCTTCTCTCTTTCCCTCTTTCCTGTCTTTACTTGAAACTATCAATAAAGGCAGAAAAGCCCAAAATATATATATTACTCACCCACAAGTGAAAGTTTCTCTGTCACATTGTGTTTGGGTTAAGTACTGGAGCACAAAAACAATTGATGTATTCAAAAGTGCATACAAAAATACTTAATAATACTAAATAAAAGTGAAAATGGAGAGCTTGTACTGTAGAACTGATACAATAGGGGCCTTAAGTTCTCCTCCTTCCTACTAATGTACTGGAGTCAAAGGTACAATTTGGTACGATAAAAAAATACAAAAACTAAAGTAAAATACACATACAGTACAAAAAAAAGGACT